>NW_020837993.1:15436590-15622303 GCF_003676395.1 Aethalodelphis obliquidens
ACACACACACACACACACACACACACAGGAAGGAATAATAAAGTTTTACTTCATAATCATAAAGGAGTCAATTTAATAAGAGGACATAACAATCTGAAGTATTTATGTACCTAACAGGCCTTCAAAATGCTTAAAGTAAAAATTGATAGAAATGCAAATAAAAACAGATCAGCTCCGTGCTTTGTGACCACCTAGAGGGGTGGGATAGGGAGGGTGGGAGGGAGACACAGAGGGAGGGCATATGGGGATATATGTGTACATATAGCTGATTCACTTTGATATACATCAGAAACTAACACACCATTGTAAAGCAATTATGCTCCAATAAAGATGTTAAAAAAACAACAGATAAATCCACAATTAAAGTCAAAAATTTTAATACATCTCTTTCTATTATTGATAGAATAAATGGACAGAAAATCAGCAAGGTTATAGAAGACTTGAACACCACTATTAACCACCTTGACTTAAGTGACATTTGTAGAACACTCCACACAATAGCAGCGGAATACACATAATTTTCAAGTGAATGGGATGTTCACCAAGATAGATCATATTCTGGGCCATAAAATAAGTATCAATATATTTAAGGTTGAATACAGAATAGTGATTTCAGCAAAATGGTGACCAAGGAAGCTCTAAACTGTTTTTCTCCCATGGAGATGTAAGAAAAGAACCAGAAACTGGCTAAAATAACTTTGTACGAGCTCTGGAAAGCAGACAAAAGTCTATAGCAAACATGCAAATGCTCAATCAAGGAAAAAATCACATTCAAAATGGTAGAAAGTTTTATTGCTGTTTTACTCCTACATGCACCACTGACTCCCTCATGTGGTGTGGTCTTGCTTTGATAAGGTGAAAGTTCAGTTCCCAATTCCCTCCTTTAAACCAGAGGGAGCAGAACAGACCTCTTTGCAGCTTTCTAACCTGCCTGGGGGCTTCCTGAAGGACTGCTGTCTGTCTCAACTAACTGAAATCTCAGATGGGGAAAATTGGCAGGCACTGGTCATGAAAGTTGCAATGATACTACAGCTGTGCAGACATCCAGAGCAAGAGATTATGGATGGAGACATACAACAGACCATTTAAAGTCCTGGGGAGAAGCCGAGGTGAGACTCTTTGAGATATTAAGACATGAGAATTGAGAAAGTCATAAACAGGCATGAGCAAGGTACATGCTCTAAGAAGACCTTAAGCTTTTATCTCAGCTGATCCCTAGGTTCAGAACATGCCCAACTAATCAGTGAAGGACTGCTCTGGCACAGAAACAGTCTACAAAGACTGGGAAAGCTGGCTGTTTTTACAAATGCAAATTTTCAACAAAGAGAACTTACAAGGCATACAAAGAAACATGGCCAATTAAAAAAAAGAAAAGAAATTGGCAGAAACCACCTCTGAAGAAGCACAGACACTGGACTTACTAGGTAAAGACTTTAAAGGAACCGTCTTAAATATGCTCAAATAGGTAAAGGAAAACACACACACACAAACTAAAGGAAATCAGGAAATTATATATGAACAAAGTGAGAATACCTACAGAGAGATATAATTATAAAGAGGGACCAAAAAGAAATTCTGGATCTGAAAAATACAATATCTGAATTGAAAAATTTACCAGAGTGGTTCAACAGCAGATTTAATAAGGCAAAAGAAAAATTGGCAAACTTGAAGACAGGACAATTGAAATGAATCAAGTCTGTCAGGCAGAAAGAAGAAAGATTAAAGAAAAGTGAACAGAGCCTTAAATACTTGTGAGCCATCATTAAATAAACCAATATAGGCATTATGGGAGTCCCCTATGGAAAAGAGAGGAAGATTTAAGAAATAAGGTTGAAAACTACCCAAATTTGTTGAACGACATGACTATAAATCTAAGACTCCTAACAAACTCTGTAGGATAAGTTGAAAGAGACTTATGCCAAGACACATTATAATCTAACTGTCAAAAGACAAAGACAAGGGAGCTTCAATAAAATTATCAGTTGAATTAATTCAACAGAAATTTTGGTGGCCAGAAAGCAGTGGAATTATATATTTAAAAGGCTGAAGGGGTGGCGCTTCCCTGGTGGCGCAGTGGTTGAGGGCCACCTGCCAATGCAGGGGACATGGGTTTGTGCTCCAGCCCGGGAGTATCCCACATGCTGTGGAGCGGCTGGGCCCGTGAGCCATGGCCGCTGAGCCTGTGCTCCACAACGGGAGAGGCCACAGCAGTGAGAGGCCCGCGAACCACATAAAAAAAAAAAAAAAAAAAAAAAAAAAGGCTGAAGGGGAAAACAAAAAACAAAAACCTGTCAACCAAGATTTCTATATCCAGCAAAACTGTCCATCAAAAAACTGAAGGACAAATTAAGACATTTGCAAATAAACAAAAGCTGAAAGAGTTAATTATCATGAGACCAGCTCTATAAGAAATGGCTAAAGACAGTCCATCAGGTTGAAATGAAAGGATGCAAATAATTCAAAGCCATATAGAGATATAAAAATCTCTGGTAAGAGTAGATACATGGACAAATATAAAAATGTCTATTCAGAATATCTAAAGAATTCTTAACAGTTCTACAATAAAGACAACTCAGTTAAATAATGGGAAAAGTACATAAATAAACATTTCTCCAATTAATGTGTACAGTGGCCACCAAATGCCTGAATCAATGCTCACCATCATTATTCACTAGGGAAATACAAATCAAAACCATGAGATAACACTTCACACCCACAAGATGGTTATAATTTTTAAAAAAAAGGAAATTAACAAACGTTTGTGAGAACGTGGAGAAATTGCAACACTCATCCATTGCAAGTGGGAATATAAAATGATGCAAGCACTGTGGAAAACAGTTCGGTAGTTCCAAAATAAACTAAATTTAGAATTACCATATGACCCAACAATTCCTCTAATAGATATATGCCCAAACGAATTGAAGTTTTAAACAAAAACTTGTACACTAATGTTCATAGCACTATTCACAATAGTCAAAATGTGGGAAAAACACAAATGTTTATCAATTAATGAATGGTTAAACAATATGTGGTATATCCATACAATGTAATAGTATTCAATCATAAAAAGGAATGAAGTACTGATACGTGCTACAACATGGAAGAACCTCAGAAACATTATACTAACTGAAAGAAGCCATATGCAAAAGGCCACGTTTTATATGATTCCATTTATATGAATTGGTAGATCTATGGAGACAGAAAGCAGATTACTGGTTGTCAGGGGCTGTGAGAAAGAGGAATGAAGATTGACTGCTTAATGGGTATGGGGTTTCCTTTTACATTAAAAAAAATATTTGGGAACTAGATAAAAGTAATAGTTGTAAAAAATTGTGAACTACTAAATGCCACTGAATTGTGAATTGTACACTTTAAAATGGTCCATTTTGGTAATTACCTGGCAGTCCAGTGGTTAAGACTCTGCGCTCTCACTGCCAAGGGTGCGGGTTCAATCCCTGGTCAGGGAGCTAAGATCCCACAAGCCACGCAGTGTGGCAAAAAAAAATTAAAAGGTCATTTTAGGTATGTGACTTTTTACCACAGTAATAAAAATTAATTCTGAAGGCATACAAAGCATGTTTCCAGACCACAATGGAATTAAATTAGAAATCAATAACAGAAAAATCTCTGGAAAATCATGGATATTTGAAATTAGTTACCAAATACACAAAAATCCAAAATGAAATTAAGAAAAATTTTGAACTAAAGAAAAATGAAAACACAACATGTAAAAATATATCTTTTTTTGATATTGAGCTGCTTGTATATTTTGGAGATTAATCTTTTGTTTGCAAATATTTTCTCCCATTCTGAGCATTGTCTTTTTGTCTTGCTTATGGTTTCCTTTGCTGTGCAAAACCTTTTAAGTTTAATTAGGTCCCATTTATTTATTTTTGTTTTTATTTTCATTACTCTGGGAGGTGAGTCAAAAAAGATCTTGCTGCGATTTATATCAAAGAGTGTTCTATCTATGTTTCTTCTAAGAGTTTTATAGTGTCTGGTCTTACATTTAGATCTTTAATCCATTTTGAGTTTATTTTTGGTGTATGGTGTTAGGAAGTGTTCTATTTTCATTCTTTTACATGTAGCTGTCCAGTTTTCCCAGCACCACTTATTGAAGAGGCTGTCTCTTCTCCATTGTATATTCTTACCTCCTTTGTCAAAATAAGGTGACTGTAGGTGTGTGGGTTTAACTCTGGGCTTTCTATCAAAATGGATGGAAAACCTAAATAGACATTTCTCCAAAGAAGACATACAGATGGCCAACAAACACATGAAAAGATGCTCAACATCACTAATTATTAGAGAAATGCAAATCAAAACCACAATGAGGTGTGGACAATGAGTGCATTGACATATATACACTACCACGTGTAAAATAGATAGCTAGTGGGAAGCTGCTGTATAGCACAGGGAGCTCAGCTCCATGCTTTGCAAATGATGTGGCTGACAATGGGTTAATATCCAAAATATACAAACAGCTCACAAAACTCAATATCAAAAAAAAGAACAACCCAATCAAAAAATGAGCAGAAGAACTAAATAGACATTTCTCCTAAGAAGACATAGAGATGGCCAAGAGGCACATGAAACAATGCTCAGCATCACTAATTATTAGAGAAATGCAAATCAGAACTACAATGAGGTATCACCTCACACCAGTCAGAATGGCCATTGTCAAAAAATCTACAAATGATAAATGCTGGAGAGGGTGTGGAGAAAAGGGAACCCTCTTACACTGTTGTTGGGAATAGCAATTGATACAGCCACTGTGGAGAACATTATGGAAGTTCCTCAAAAAACTAAAAACAGAACTACCATATGACCCAGCAATCCCACTACTGGGCATATATCTTGAGAAAACCATAATTCAAAAAGACACATGTACCCCAATATTCATTGAAGCACTATTTACAATAGCCAGGACATGGAAACAACCTAAATGTCCATTGGCAGATGAATGGATAAAGAAGATGTGGTACATATATACAATGGAATATTACTCAGCCATAAAAAGGAATGAAACTGCGTCATTTGTAGAGATGTGGATGGACCTAGAGTCTGTCATACAGAGTGAAGTATGTCAGAAAGAGGAAAACAAATATAGTATATTAATGCATATATGTGCAATATAGAAAAATAGTACAGGTGAACCTATTTCCAGGGCAGGAATAGAGATGCAGATGTAGAGAAAAGGCATGTGGACACAGGGGAGGAAGGGGATGGTGGGATGAATTGGGAGATTAGAATTGACATATATACACTACCATGTGTAAAACAGATAGCTAGTGAGAACCTGCTGTATAGTGCAGAGAACTCAGTTTGGTGCTCTATGATGACCTAGATGAGTGTGATGGGGTAGGGGGCAGGAGGGAGGGGGCATATGTATACATACAGCTGATTCACTTTGTTCTACAGCAGAAATTAACACAACATTTTAAAGCAATTATACTCCAATAAAAAAATATTGTTGAATTTCACCAAAGTAATAATTAGGGCAAAATTTATAACACTAGCATCTATATTAGAAAAGAAGAAAGAGATCTCAAATGAATGACATCAGCTTCCAACTCAACAAACAAGTTAAACCCAAAATAAGCAGAAGAAAGGAAATAATAAAGAGCAAAGCAGAAATCAGTGAAATGTAAAACAAAATAATAGAGTAAAATCAATATAAAAATCAATAAAATTGACAAACTTCAAGCCAGATTTATCAGGTCAAAAAAAAATGGAGAAGACAAAATTGCTATTTTAAAGACTAAAAGTGTTGACCTCACTTCAGATTCTACTGATGCTGAAAGGAGAACAAGTGAATATTGTGAACATTTTGTCAATGAATTTGACAACTTAGATGAAATGATCAAACTCACCCAAGAAGAAATAGATAAATGTGAAGAGCCCTATGTCTATTAACGTAATTGAATATGTAGTTGGAAACTTATCCACAAAGAAAACTTCAGACCCAGATGTCTTCCTTCCTGAATTCTACTCAACATTTAAGGAAGAAATAATACAGATCCTACACAAAATCTTCCAGAAAATTGAAGACAGTAGAATATTTTTCAAATTATTGAGTCCAGTGTTACCCTTGTAGAAAATCCAGACAGTTTTTAAAAGAGAGAAAATTATAGAACTATAACCCTCATGAATATAGATACAAAAATTCTTAGCAAAAGTCTATCAAATTGTACCCAATAATATATTAAAAAGGTAATGTATCAAGACCAAGTGAAGTTTATCCCAGGAAAGCAAGTTTAGTTTACCATTTGAATGTCAATTAATGTTATTCACCATATTAATATACTAAAAAGGAACCACATATTCATTTCAATAAGCACAGAGAAAGCATTTTAACAAAATCCACTTTCAATCCTCAGTAAGCTAGGAATAGAATCGAACTTCCTCAACCTGATAAAGGTTATCTATAAAAATCCACAGCTAACATCGTACTTACTAGTGAAAGATTGAATTATTTCCCCCTGAGACTGAGAATAAAGCAAATAAGTCCAGTCTCTCAATTTTGATTTAGCATTTGTACTAGAGGTTCTGGCCAGTCAAATAAAGAAATCAAAACAAGTCATTTAGGTAAGAAAGGAAGAAATAACAATGCCATTATTCACAGATGATATGATCATCTCTGTAGGTAATCTGATGGAATCTACAAAATTGCTCTTAGAACTAATAAATGAGTTCAGCAAGTTTTCAGGATACAAGATCAATATAATAAAAAATTATGTATTATATACCAGCAGTGAACAATCACAAGTTGAAATACAAGCTACCATTTACCATCAAAAATCTGGAATACTTAGTGATAAATCTGAACAAAAGGTGTGAAAAACATGTATAACAAAAACTAAAATCGGGCTTCCCTGGTGGCGCAGTTGTTGAGGGTCCGCCTGCCGGTGCAGGGGACACGGGTTCGTGCCCCGGTCCGGGAGGATCCCGCATGCTGCGGAGCAGCTGGGCGCATGAGCCATGGCCGCTGAGCCTGCGCGTCCGGAGCCTGTGCTCCACAATGGGAGAGGCCACAACAGTGAGAGGCTCGCTTACCGCAAAAAAAAAAAAAAACTAAAATCATCACTGGAAGAAATTTAAGAACAGCTAAATACATGGGGAGATATGTCTTGTTTATGGGTTGAAAGACTCAATATTTTTAGTTTCAATTCTCCTCAAACTGATTTAGAGATTCAATGAAATCCCAAACAAAATTGCAAGAAGTTTTTCGTAGATATCAATAAGGTGATTCTAAAATTCGTAAGGAAATGCAATGGACTTAGAAGAGCCAAAATAACTAAAAATAAGAAAAAAGTGAGTGGACTAAAACTGGCTTTGAGACTACTTATAAAGCTACAGTAATCAAGAATGTGCTTTTGACATAAATATAACAAAATGGAATAGATAATCTAGATATAGACGTAAACAAATATTGACAGTTGATTTTAAGCAAGGAATCAAAGGTATACTTCAGTGAAGAAAGGTTAATCTTTTCAACAAATTGTACTGGAACTATTGGATATCTACATGCCAAAAAAGAAGAAGGAGGAGGAGAAGGGGAAGGAGAAAGAAGAAGAAGAACTTTTATCTGTACCTTGTACTATATACAAAAATTAAGAAAAAAAAATGGATCACTGATCTAAATATAAAACATAAAATTCCTAGAAGAAATATTTTTGACCTGGGGCTAAGCAGAGACTTAAACACGACACAAAACTCCATTGCACAAAAGAAAAAAGTTTGATAAGTTGGAATTAATAAAAATTAAGAACTTCTGCCCTTTGAAGACAGCAAGAGAGTGAAAAGACACTAGTTTCTTCTAGTAAACTAGAAGAAAATATTTGTGTATCACATATCTAATAAAGGACTTCTATCAAGAACATATTTAAAAACTATTAAATCTCCACCATAAGAAAACACAACCCAATTAAAAACTTGGCAAAAGATGAAAATACATTTCACCAAAGAAGATATATGAATGGCAAATAAGCACATTTAAAATACTCAAAATTATTAATCATTCAGGAAAAGCACATTAATGTGCAATTGAATACCACTGCACACTTATTGGAATACTAAAAATAAAAAGACTGACCATATCAAGTATTGACAAGGTTGTAGAGAAACTAGTTCTCTCATACACTGCTGATGGAAATGTAAAATGACATAATTTCAGAAAACAGTTTGCCAGATTCTTAAAAAATTTACACATACACCTACCATATACATAATCCAGCCATTCCCACTCCTAGGTATTTATCTAAGAAAAATGAAATCAGATGTCCTTACAAAGACTTGTACATGAATGTACATAACAGCTTAACTTGTATAACTCCAAATTGAAACAATCCAAGTGTCCATTAACAGGTGAATGAATAAATAAATTGTGGTATATCTATTCATAAAAAGGAATGAACTGCTGATTCTCATAACAACATGGATGAATCTCAAAATAAATATGCTGAGTGAAAAAAGCCAAACCAAAAAGTACATACTGTGAGATTCCAATTATATAAAATTCTTCACTAATATATAGTGACAGAAAGTGGCAGTGGTTTCCTGGGGAGGGGAAGAAAGAGGAAACTTAGTGGAAGAAAAGAAGTTGTGGAAGAAAAGTTGTGAAAATAGTGGAGTGATGGATGTGTTCAGTGTTAAATATGTGTAGTTTATGATATGTCAATTATGCCTCAATTTAAAGAAAAATGTTGAGGTATAGCTTGGCCTTTGGCACAGCTGCATGCAGGGCTTTCATGAGGTCTTCAGAAGTTTATCCCTCTGGGTTTTTTTCCACATGGTGAGTAGGACAGCCAGCAGCTCAAGATTTACCCCAGGAGAAAGAGAGTTTCTCCCCTGTTGGATTTTTTGGGTGGAAAAAAATCCCAGCGAAGACACTGAATGCTCAACGTTGTGTCATGTGCCTATCCCTAGACAAATCACTATGTCCAGGGCAGTGAGCAGACGTAAATAGCCTACCCCATTCCCCTGGCTAAGGCTATGAAAGTGGATTGTCTGCTTTTCTCCTGGCACACACATATCCAACAAAGTAAGTATGTTTAGGGATCATGAAGAGGCACAGACCATAGCAGAGGCAGCAGTCTCTCCTCCTCACACTCAGAAGCTGTGGACAAGCTGCCACATGGCATCAAGAATGGATTCTTTCTAGACTGTATTTGTTCCCCACAAAGGGACCATGCTACATTACTGAGTCCTATAGGTGTGCTAGACTGAGATAATCCTTGAGCCAAAGGCACCAGAAACTCATGCTATAGTCAATTATAGGTGATTTTGATTAAGCCACCATTAAAGATTATCTGCATTCCCATTAGAGAAGTTGTTTGAATACTGACCCCACCTAGCAATTTTATGTTTATGTACTTAGCACAATGAGGTCTGCATCTTAACTGAGAGCTGTTTTGCCTGTAAATAGGCAAATACAAAGGTCTGCTCAATTTAGAAGTTCTTGCAGTAGATGGTTAATCTTTTCCTTGGACACTAGCAAAAGAGGTGAGTGGCATTAACAATCCATCAGTATTTACAGAGCTCAGCTTGATTTCCATCTCTGAATTCCATTCTCCCAGAACCTGGTTGATTAAATCACTTTTGGGGGCAAGTTCAGTGTCTGCAAGTGTATGAGAACATTGTCAATCCCCCTGCCTAGGGCCTTCAGTGACATCTCTCTCTTGGCAGTGGGAAGCATGAAAGCAGGGGAAGAGGACTGGTAGCTCTCCTTGGAAATGATATGCCTTTTTCTCAGCTCTCTCTCTCACCCCAGTGTAACCAGGGCCCTTAGCCCTGAGGATTATATCCTCAGTATGGCTTTGAGAAACACTTGCAAGATAATGGCACATGAACGTCATATGGACATGGGCAGTGGATTAAGAATTGTACTTAGATTTTAATTCCAGATCTACCCTTCAGATTGTCATGGCTTCTATAAAGTTACTTTAACTTAACATATATCATCCATAAAATCCATTTTATTCAGCAAATAAATTTTTAGCAAGTATTCATTGATCTCTTACTACAGCCACATTGTACTAGACACTGGAGACATAAATATTGTATTTGCTTTCAAGGAGCCTAAAGTGAAGTTGAGGGAAAATGTGCCAGTTTATAATTGCACACTTGAATGTGGCAAAGTGACCCATCAAGTGTGTTTATATGAGGCAATGAAAACATAAAATTGGTGTTCAAATCTGCCTCCAGTAGTGGATATCCCGGGAAAGAAACGTCTGCCCTAGTTTTGAGAGAGCAGGGAGGAGTTGGAGAGAAGTTACTCTAGGCAGAGATGCTCATAGATGATCTTGGAAGGTCAGTGGGTTAAAGGGCCTGGAGAGGATGGTGTATGTCAGGAGGTATAGTATATGATAGGTAAGCAGAGGCAGATGATGAGTTCACATATGCTGTGGGATTCAGATATTATTTGGAAGCAATTAAGAATCACAGAGGGTTTCATTGGCCACCCTGGCAAGAGCATGTAAGACTGCAGCAGGAATGCAGGGATAGAATCAGGGATGCAGAGGAGGGGGAAAAAATCTTGAAATTCTAAGGTAAGTTTCCTGTGAATGTGCATAAGCACTGTTTTCTGAGAGATTGTCCAGAGACTCCATCAGATCCTGTCAGTTAATCTCCATGGGACTAGACACAGGAGACCAGAAAGAATGCTGATGTAATAATCCCAGTGGGAGATGATGAAGCTGAGGACCAAGGCAGTGTCACTGGGGTGGGAATGTGCTCTGTGAACTGAAGAGCATTCTATAAATGTTAGATGCTGTCACAACTGACCAATCTCATTCATTCAGACTAGTTGAGGGAAAGGCAAATTTAATTCTCTGCAAATGCAAAATGAAAACTATAATTCCTCCACCTCTGTCAGATGGCCATCCATTTAAGCCCTTTAACTTTTTATAAGAAACTATTTGCTTGAATCTACCTTCTGCCCCAGTGGACGGGAAAGAAAAAACTTCACCCTTGATTAGCAACAAAGAAGAGCTGTTTTTCCTCTCCCCCCCCTTCTTCTCGTTCTCCTTCTCCTCCTCCCTCTCCCTCTCTTTCTTCTAATGCTGCTGCTTCTGCTACTACTACTACTACTACTACTACTACTACTACTACTACTACTTTTGCCAGCAGCATTACATTACATTATTTATTGCTTGCATTTCTAAATCTTAATTTTGGAAAGTAATAGTTAAGGAGGATTTTTTTGGAGAACACACAGTCCGGCTGCTCCACTAGTATCCTAAGTTTACCCTTAGATGAAACTATATCACCAGAGATTTTTTGTTCAGTCCTTCATAGAAGTGTCACGATGACTGTGCTCTGGAGTGATCGTGGTTTGCCCTAAGAAATGTGCACTTTGACAGTATGTAAGTAAAGCTTTAGGGAATGAACTAGCAATTCAGCATACATGAATTCATCCTAATGAAATAATTGGATAAAAGAGAGTAGATGAAAGAGCAGAACTTGAACCTGACCTTACGTTGGACATTGTTCTTGGACTTCAGATCTAGATAATGATGTTGGAACTAGACCTCAGACCTGGACCTGGTCCTTATATTTGCATTATGGTTCTTGACCTTGGCCCTGGTCATGTCCTCGGACCTGGACATTGTACCTGAATTTGGACGTTGGATCTAGAACTTTCACATGGATTTGAATTGGACCTTTGATCTGGACTTCAGACAGGAACCTGGACCTTGGACCTGTACTTGTTCTTGGATCTTGACTTTGGACCTTCAACCTAAATTTTGGATCTGTACCTTGGATATTCTCTTCTTGTTTTTTTTTGTTTTGTTTTGTTGTCTTGAGGTACGTGGGCCTCTCACTGTTGTGGCTTCTCCCGTTGCGGAGCACAGGCTCCGGACGCGCAGGCTCAGCGGCCATGGCTCACGGGCCTAGCTGCTCCGCGGCATGTGGGATCTTCCCGGACCGGGGTATGAACCCGTGTCCCCTGCATCGGCAGGTGGACTCTCAACCACTGCGCCACCAGGGAAGCCCCGGATATTCTCTTCTTTTCCATCCCCAATTCCCCATTCTGACATCTGCCAATGTATCAGCATTTTCTCTCACATCCTCACCACTTCTTACATCTGTGATTCTCCCAAATTTTCACTACCTTCTTTCCCTCTACTCTACTTCTGTATTTGGTACCTGCCAATTTTACTTGATTATCTCTAGTATTCTTCACCCATCTCCTTTTTCTAGAGCAAGCCAATTCTCCAAGAAATTCTTCCCCCATTTTCCCAATGTCGTCTCCAAATTTCCCTTCCTACTTCTTCCCTTTTCTACCCTTACTTGTCCATGCCACTTTTATAAGATTTTATCATTCCTTTTTCTCATTCTCACTCTGGAAAATTCTCCATGATTTTTTCCCTCTTTGTCACCCTTCACTTGTCTTCTAATCATTGCCAATCTTCACTATTTTCTCCCTTTTGAAATCTTCTGATTCTTTAAGATTTTCCTTCTTTTTCTCTCTCATCTTCCCATTATGACACCAGTTGATTCCCCAAGATTTTACTCCCTTCTTTTACCTCATCTAATACATGGTGACTGCAGAATTTCTTCCCTCTCCTTTTATTTTCTGCTTCTGCTATTTGCCTATTCTCCAAGATTCTCTTGTTCCTTCTCCCCTTTGTTCCCCTTCCTTCTAATACTTGCCAATTATAAATATTTTTTAAGTTTTATATTGGCAATTAAATTAAAAACAATAATCTCATATTTGCTTTCTTACTGTAAGAAGAAATCAAGATGAATCTAAGCAGTATTTATGAAAATGAATTCAGAATCATACATTGTCCTCATAAGTTCTCTAGCTCAAAGTTCCTACTTTGAGCTAGAGAAAAATGAGTCAAAGTAGTATTTAAATTAGCATAATTGTAAATGATCTCAATATCATATGTTTTTCTGACAAGTATATTTTTATTGCTAATAGAAGAAATTTGGATGAAACAAGAAGTGTATGTGCACCAAAAATAAATGAACAAAAAAATCCACCAAAACCCCCAAATAACAACAACAAAAAACCCAACATGAAATGAAGCTCAGAATCAGACATTTCTTGCTAGAGAGAAAGGTCTCTTTAGCCATTAGAAAAAAAAATGACATGACTCTAAGTTTTACATGAGCAAAATAGCTCAGAAACACACATTTGTATCAAATGAACTTTCTTGTTAGAGCAGGTTGAGATGAATCTAGCAGTGTGTTTGAACGTCATCTCAATTATTATGTTGTGCTCAGTACAAAGGTGCTTCTTACTAAATTTACAGCAAATGCAGTGTTTGTGAAAATAGGCAGTATTAGAGCAAAGAAGTTACATCTCAGACAGTTTTCTCAAAAGTAACTTCTTTTTTCTTCTTAGAATAGAGGTGAACATGAAAAAAGATGGCCAAAAACACACCATTGAAAGAGCAGTTTTATAAAAAAACGGACAAAACCTTTACTCATAAAGCTTATGTGTTTATAAGGTGATAACCTTATAAACTTATATGCTTATAATCTGGCAAGATAGTTATCAAATGGCATATCAGATTGTGACAAAATCTCTGAGGGAAAATAAACCAGGATAAGGGAGAGGAAATGCTGCGCTTCCAAATTTATGTAGTGGGAGCCAAGGAAGACTTCAATGAGAAATATATGTACATATATCCTTGTACTGAGCATCTCTGACTGGACTGTAGCCTCAGTGTGAAAACTCAAGAAAATTGTGTCCATTGGCCAGAAATTATAGAATTGTCCTCAGGCTCAACCATGCCACTGTAGAAAAAGAGCATAATATTAATCAGTATTTTATACCTACATTAATCATAATAGTATGAGGGGGAAAAATCTCAATATCTATATGAAGAGGTACTCTATGACAGATTTCAAAATAATGGAACATTCACTATCTACGTAAGGTGAAAATTCTACTTATTTCCACACGTTATCCAATCATATGATGAACTAAAAAGAGAAAATTGGGAAGAGAACATGCGCACAACTTTGGAAAAACTGTATACCGTCAAAGAGATGGAGGGATTCGGTATGAATTTTTTAATAAAGTTTCTTCATTACGCAAGAAACAATTTCTCTGTAAAACAAAATTTTGTTCTCTTTACCTATGATCAGAACTAACCTTAAAGTATTTTCCTCCTTGCAGAATTATTTAGGACCATGATTTTCTTTCAACTGGCATACTGAATTTATCTGAAGCCACAATACTCTAAACTGTGCCATAGTATCTAGAGGAATGGATTTACTGAAGGCATAAAGTACTGTCCTGCTGGATAGTTTTATGCCAGAGACACTGATCATTAGTTCACCTTGACTTGAAGTAAAAAGACCATCACAGGCTGGAGAAATTTCTCCAAGCAAGTGTGCTGCTCTTCTGGAGTGAAATACATAGAGTGTCTAGAACAACTGGAGGAAGGAGACCAAGATTTAAAAATAATGCTTAGATTTGCCAAGGAAAAATTCTGGAACTGTAAATTTCTCAATCTATAAAATATGGTATGCTACTGAATGTGTCTGTGGGGACTTTGGGAGCTCTGGGAGGCCTGCAGCATGATGTTTGAACATACTGTGTTGTTCCCTGTTTTGATGGACACCTCTGAATGGAGGTGATGTATGAATTTCTTAGAAGATTGTAAAACATCCATGAGCTTTATTACAAAGTTGAGTCAAAAAGTCAATGAGACACAGCAGTGAAGGAAGTCACACCAGGAAGACCAAAATAATGTCCAGTTGGCTTTTACATAAAACCTCAAAACTTTTTGCTAAATCACAATGAATCATTTCAGTAGAATGTGATCACAATTTCTTGAGTTCAGGCAATTGACATATGGAAGGGAGATAAATTTTAAGCCAATAAAGTAGTAAGAGATTTCTGATTAAGGCCAAAAGAGAGTATCCCCCTTATTCTCAGATTCTCCCCCTTTCAATCAAAACTCCCTAGACATAACATAACAAACAAGCATAGGAGGACTCCAACAGTCCTACTGTGTGGAAGGAAGAAGGTGGACTACCTAGGAAACTTGAGACTTGAGGAATGTTGTAGTGAGGTCCCCGTGTTTCTTTAATACTTCCCATATATTCTAGGTAGGGCACTGCTTCAAGCCTCCAACTTGAACTGCCAATAGGCACAGACATAAGGAAAAAAATCTGTTCCTATTAGACAAAGAACCTAATAACAGACTCTTTGGCAGTATCCATCTTACTTCAGCCACATACCAATGGAATAACTGTAGACCCCTTCTCTGAATGGGGAATTGTTATTCCATTACATTTCCCTGTACCATGGAATAGGTGATAAGACTTTGATTACCTGGCATGGTGGTATTACTGTGCTGATCTTCCACCCTCTATCTGGTAGAAGCATGCAGTGTACATCAATTCCCCAGCTAGAGTAGTGTAATCAAGACTGAACAGAGAGCTGAACTTCCATTACTTACCAGGAGGAAACAGTGATGCCACGTTCCCAAGTTCCCACCCCCCACACATGGTAGTGTCAATGGAGTTCAGTAGCAAGCTGAGCCACCATGTAGAATGAGACTTAATAAGATACTGTGAGGCAAGACTAGTCACCACTTTTCACTCTACCCCATATAAAGTGAACCTTGATAACAATGGGCCCATTGGACATCTGAGATTCTACTATCACCTGATATAAAATGAGAATGAACAGGGCATAGTTTTTCCTCAGTGGGATGTCAGCAGGGTCCAGTAGGGAAGTGCCATTTCACCCCCACTTGGAGACAACAAAGTGGTGTGAGTTGGCACCTTACTTTTGCTGGGGTGTCAACAGGGCTAAGAGGGAAGCTGAACTTCTCACACACCATAGCAGTGTGAGTCATCACTCCACTTTTGCTGAAAAGGTGTATGTGTAGGAGGAATGGGCAATAGAAAGCCTACAATACACCCTCACCAAGACCTTGAACTACACCTAAACAAAGGAACTGCCTAATAAAAAAGGATTAAATAGGATCCAGAGTCACAAAATATAATATCTAAACTGTTCAGGATAAAGTTGAAAGTCACTTATCATACCAAGAACTAGGAAAACCCCAACTTGAATGAGAAAAGAGTCTACAAGTGTTAACACCACCATGGATGAGATGTTGAAATTATCTGACAATTTTAAAGCAGCTGTCATGAAAATGTTACAAGCAATCATGAATTCTTTTAAAACAAATAAAAAATAGAAAATCTCAACAAAACAATAGGATTTATAAAAGAGAACAAAATGCAAACTTTAGAAAGGAATAATACATAGCCAAATTAAAAAACTGATAGATAGGATCGAATAATAGAGTGGTGATGACAGAGGAAAGATTTAATGAACTTGAGGGCAGATAAAAAGAATTTGCCCAATCTAATCTGAACAATAAACAAACAAACAAAAAGACTAAAAAAAAAAAAAGTAGTCTTGTGGACCTGTGGGCAATAACAAAAGAACTAGCATTCAAAACATTGGAGTATCAGAAGAGAGAAGAGAGTGGAACTGAAAAATATGAAAAAAAATAATGGCTTAGAATTCTCCCAAATTAGAAAAACACATTAACCTATAGATTTAGGAAGCTAAACAAACCCAAATAAAATAAACCCAAAGAAATACATGCCAAAACGCATCATAATCAAACTCTGAAAGTTAAAGAAAAAGAAAACATATTGAAAGAAGCTAGAGAGAAATGACACATTTAAGTGTGTTAAGGAAAGAAAATAGATTCAAATGACAGTGCATTTCTCACTTGAAAACATAAAGACCAAAGGAAATAGCAAATGTTAATGTAGAAAAATGTTAATTTTTCAAGTACTAAAAGACAATAATCATCAACTACTTTTTTTTTTAACCCAGCAAAACAATCTTTCAGGGTAAAAAAGAGAAAATAAACACATTCTCAGGTGAAGGAAAACAAAGAGAATTTCTCTAACAAACCTATCAGTAAAGAAAGTTTAAAGGAAGTTCTCTAAACATAAAGGAAAGAATAAAAGATATCTTAGAACTTAAGAAAGAAAAGGAGAACATTGGAATGGGTGAATACAAGAGTAAAAATATAATAGATTATCCTTTTCATGAGATATTTAAACATGTTTGATGGTGGAAATAAAAATTATAATACTATCTGATTTGGTTCTTAAAATAGGTAGAGGAAATACTTCAGATATGTGTATTTTAAAAGTGTGGATGGTAAAGGAACCTAAATGGAAGTAAGTTTATCATTTGAAGTGGCAAATGCCAATATCAGAAGATTATGACATGGTATATGTTTATAATGTTATGCCCAAGGAGGGGTAAAACTACAAAAAACAACTATAAAAATTCAAAGACACTCATAGATAAATCAGATTGTTCCTTAAAAAATATGTTCAAGTGATCCACAGGAAAGCCAGAAAAGGGAAACAGAAAATAAATAGGAAACAAATAAAGTGGTACATGTAAGCCATAAAATAATAATTTCCTCAAATGTAAATGGTCTCAAATACCAATTAAAAGACAAAGGAGCAACATCACCAAAAATTGCAAAGTAGAGAAAAACAGGGCTCCGGCCCTTCAAGCTAACAACCCTTCAAAGAAGAAACTAACAAGCTAACAAAAACTTGCCTGTAAGGAGCTTGGAAACCACCATTCCTAACAACAAGTAAAATGCTGAAAAAACTGAAAAATCAACAACTATTCTTAGATCCATCAGAGAAGAGAAACCACAAGGCAGACCACTGCCTGAAAAATTGGAAAGATATACAGGCAGATACAGAAAATCACAATTTACTACAGGAGAAATCCATGAGCAGAAACCTCTGTGGGAACCAGTGCTGAGTTAGGAAAACCTGAACTGTAATTGATGAACTGAAGGAGGTTCAGAGTGGACAATTTTGAGAGTTCAAATCTCCAGTGGAACCAACACTTTTGTCAGTTTTCTCTCCAGGAGCTCAACCTCATTCTCATAGTATATATCAGAGGAAAAATCCCCTCATATTTTTAAGCAGAGGAAGGGAAAAATAAACCATTTTGAAATTGGCCAGAGCATTCTGCTCTTCTTAGTAAGGCCTGCCAATAGGAGAAACTATTTTACCTACATTGGGAAAGGGAAATATCCAACTCCAGCCTTCTCTAGCGCTCCTGTTCCACTTAAGGGAGAAAAAAACTGAGGAGCATCTGTGAAGTTGACAGTCCAGGGGCACAGGCTCACCAAATGACTGAGACCTAATCAGAGAAGTATAGAATACTTTTCCTCCTAACACACCACACCACCACATTACTACAGGCCTGTTTAGTGCAATTCCTTTTACCCAGTATATCAGGTTCATCTTTCAAGAATAAATTACAAGCCACACTAAAAGGCATAAACACAATCTGAAGAGACTAGGCATCAGAACCAGAGTCAGCTGTGACAGAAATGTTGGAATTATCAGATGAGGAATTTTTAAAACCTGTGATTAACATTCTAAAGACTTTAATAGAAAAAGAAGATAACATGCAAAAACAGATAGATAATGTAAGTAAGAGGTGGAAATTCTAAGAAAGTTTTAAAAGGAAATATTAGAGATAAACACTGTAACAGAAATGAAGAACACCTCATTAGTAGGCAGGACATGGCTGAGGAAATAATCTCCAATTTTGAGAATATGAAAAATTTTCCACAGTGAAAGACAAAGAGAAAAATTGTTTTTAAAAACATAACAGAATATCCAAGGACTATAGGACAACTACAAAATGTGTAACATACACTTAGTAGGAACAAGAAGGAGAGAAAAGGGACAGAAACATATTTGAAACAATAATGACTAAGGATATCCCCAAATTAATGTCATGCACAAAACCACAGATCTGGGAAGCTTAGAGAACACCAAATGGTAAATAACAACAACACAGTTAGGCATATCATTTTCAAACTACAAAAAAATTGAAGATTAAAAAAAAGTCCTGAGGGCTTCCCTGGTGGTACAGTGGTTGAGACTCCACCTGCAGATGCAGGGGACACGGGTTCGTACCCCAGTCTAGGAAGATCCCACATACTGCGGAGCGGCTAGGCCCGTGAGCCATGGCCACCGAGCCTGCACGTCCGGAGCAAAAGAGTGGAGTGAAATATTTAAAACATTGAGGAAAAATCCCAAACTAGATTTCTGTACCCTGTGAAATTATCCTTCAAAAGTGAAAGAGAAATAAACAATTTTTTAAATGGTTGGTAGAATTCACCAGGTTCTCTACAATTTTGTTCAGAAGCTACAAGCAAAAGAAATAGTTCCTAATTTACTGTGTGTGGCCAGCATTATCCTAGTACCAAAACCAGAGAAAGGCATTGTAAAGAAGGAAATTACAAAAGAATGTCTCTCATGAAGATACGTGCAAAAATCCTCAACAAAATATTCACAAGTTAAATCCAAAAAAGTGTAAAAGAAATTATACATCACAGGGACTTCCTTGGTGGAGCAGTGGTTAATAGTCCACCTGCCAATTCAGGGGACATGGGTTCGAGCCCTGGTTCGGGATGATCCCACATGCCACGGAGCAGCTAAGCCCACGAGCCACAACTAATGAAGCCACAAGTCTAGAGACCATGCTCCACAACAAAGAGAAACCACCACAATGAGAAGTCTTCACACTGCACTGAAGAGTAGCCCCTGCTCGCTGTGACTAGAGAAAGCCTGTGTGCAGTAACTAAGACCCAATGCAGCCATAAATAAATTAATTAATTAATTTTAAAAAAGAAATTATACATCACAACCAAGTGGGATTTATCCCACATATGCAAGGCTAGTTCAACTTTCAAAAATTAGTTAATGTAATCCATCAAATCAACAGACAAAAGAAAAGTCTCATGATCATATCAACAGATGTATTGATGCATAAAATGCATTTGACAAAAAATCCAATTCTCATTCATGATAAAAACTCTCAAAAAACTAGGGATAGAGGGGCACTTTCCCAACTTTGTAAAAAACATCTACAAAAAACCTTACAGCTAGCATCATACTTAATGATGATAAACTCAAAGCTTTCTCACTAAGATCAGGTACAAACAAGGATGTGGTCTTTCACCACTGCTCTTCAATATCATACAGGATGTTCTACATAATGCAACAACAAAACAAGGAAATAAAAGTTATACAGGTTGTGAGGGAAGAAATAAAACTGCCTTTGTTCACTGGTGACATAATTGTCTTTGTAGAAAATCTGAAAGAATTGAAAAAAATTTTTTTCCTAGTTTATAGAAACGTTGCAGAATACAAGATTAATATACAAAAGTCAATTTTTTCTAACATACCAGCGATAGACATGTGGAATTTGAATAAAGACACAGACCTACTAGAGAATGGACTTGAGAATATGGCGAGGGGGAAGGGTAAGCTGTGACAAAGTGAGAGAGTGGCATGGCCATATATACACTACTAAACGTAAAATAGATAGCTAGTGGGAAGCAGCCGCATAGCACGGGGAGATCAGCTCGGTGCTTTGTGACCACCTAGAGAGGTCGGATAGGGAGGGTGGGAGGGAGGGAGATGCAAGAGGGAAGAGATATGGGAACATATGTATATGTATAACTGATTCACTTTGTTATAAAGCAGAAACTGACACACCATTGTAAAGCAATTATACTCCAATAAAGATGTTAAAAAAAAGAATACATTACATTAACATTCCCCCATATTAAATACTTAGGTATAAATCTAATAAAATGTGTAGAAGATCTATATGAAGAAAACTATGAAGCTCTGATGAAAGATATCAAAGAAGAACTAAATAGAGAGAGATTTCATGTTCATTGATAGGAAGGCTCAATATTGTCAATACGTCAGTTCTTCCCAACTTAATCTATAGATTCAATGTAATTTTAATCTGAATATTAATGTTATTTTAAGGATATTAAAAAATAATTCTGTAATTTATATGTAAAGAAAAAAAGCCCAGAATAAGAGGAAACATAGGAGAAAACCTAGATGACCTTGAATATGGCAGACTTTTAAGACACTAGGGATATAATTCATGAAAAAGACAATTGATAAAGTGGGCTTCATTAAAATTAAAAACTTCTGTTTTCAGAAAGAAAATGTCAAGAGAATGAGGAAACAGTCCATAGACTGGGAGATGGTATTCCAAAAGACACCTCTGGTAAAGAACTCTTATCCAAAATATACAAAGAACTCTTAAAATTCAACAATAAGAAAATAAACAACTGATTTTAAAAATGGGCCAGCTCAGTGCTTTGTGGCCACCTAGAGGGGTGGGATAGGGAGGGTAGGAGGGAAACACTAGAGGAAGGGGATATGGGGATATATGTATACATAGAGCTGATTCACTTTGTTATACAGCTGAAACTAACACAATATTGTGAAGCAATTATACTCCAATAAAGATGTTTTAAAAAAAAATGGGCCAAAGACCTTAACAAACACCTCACCAAAGAAGACATACACATGGCAAATAAGCATATGGAAAGATGCTCCACATTATTGTCATCAGGGAAATACAAATTAAAACAACGAGATACCACTACAAACCCACTAGAATGGCCAAATTCCAGAACATAGACAATACCAGATGAGATTGGCATTGGTGATGATATGGAGCAATAGGAAACTCATTCATTGCTGGAGGAAATGCAAAATGCTACAGTCAGTTTGGAAGACAGTTTGGCAGTTTCTTACAACACTAAACATACACTTAACATACAATCCATGTATTGTGATTTTTGGTATTTAACCAAATAAATTGAAAACTTCTGTCTACACAGATGTTTATAGAAGCTTTATTCATAACTGCCAAATTTGGAACAACCAATATGTGCTTCAGTAGGTGAATTTATAAACTGTGGTGTCCACAGACAGTGGACTATTATTCAGCAGTAAAGGAAATTATTTGTCAAGCCATGAAAAAACATGGAGGAAAATTAAATGCAATGTGAAAAAGCTCTCTACTGTTATATTCCAACTACGTGGTATTTTGGAAAAGGCGAAACTATGGAGATAGTAAAAAAGATTAGTAGTTGACAGGGATTAGTAAGGAGGAAGTGATGAATAGGCAGAAAGTAGAGAATTTTTAGGGCAGTAAAATCATCCTGTAAGATACTACAATGATGGATACATGTCATTATATGTTTGACAAAGCCCATAGAATATACAATTCCAAGGCCAAACCCTAATATAAACTGGACTTTGCATAATAATGATTTGTTGATATAGGTTTATCTTATAAACCTTTTAGTACATTGTACATTGTCTTTATAGTACATTATAAAAAATGTACTGCTCTGGTGAAAGATGTAAGAGAGTAGGGAAGGTGTGCATGTGTGGGAACAGGGGATGTTTGAGAAATCTCTGTATTTTCCACTTAGATTTTCTGTGAACCTAAAAGTGATCTAAAAAATAAAAATTTTAGGGTTTCCCTGGTTACGCAGTGGTGGAGAGTCTGCCTGCCAATGCAGAGGACACGGGTTCGTGGCCCGGTCCGGGAAGATCCCACATGCTGCGGAGCGGCTGGGCCCGTGAGCCATGGCTGCTGAGCCTGCACGTCCAGAGCCTGTGCTCCACAACGGGAGAGGCCACAACAGTGAGAGGCCCGCGTACTGCAAAAATAAAATAAAATAAAATAAAATAATAAAAATTTTAAATTAAAAATTGTCATAATCAACTTGACTAGAATTCTGGATTTTAGTTAAAAAACTCACAAAAGCCAAGGGAAAGCTTGTTGAAGGAAGGAGCAGGTGCTTTGGGGTAAGAGTATTATGGCATTTTTAACTGCCTACCTACCATCTCACCACATGCCAGATCTGTAGTAGAATTATGGACTGAATTGTGTCCCTCCCAAATATGTTGAATTTCAGTTCAGTTCCTCAGAATGTAACTCTATTTGCATATAACCCTCAAAGAGGTAATTAAGGTTAAATAAAGTAATATGGGTAGCACCTAATCCAGTCTGACTGGTATCCATATAAGAAGAGGAAATTTGGACACAAAAAGAGACAAAAGGGAAGTGCATGCACAGAGAAATGGCCATATGACAATGCAGTAAAGGGAAAATCTGCAAGCCAAAAAGAGAGTTCTCAGAAGAAACCAAACTTACTAACACCTTGAGCTTGAACTTCAAGCCTCCAGAACTGTGAGAAAATAAATTCCTGTTAAGCTACACAGTTTGTGGCATTCTGTTATGGCAGTTCTAACATAATAATACAAATTTTGGTGCCATGAAATGTAACAAATGTAACAAAACCCAAAAATGTGTAAGTGGCTTTTAAACTGGATTATGGATAGAGGCTGGAAGAATTTTGAGGTACGTGTTAGAAAAAACCTAGACTTTCTTGAAGAGACTGTTAGTAGGAATGTGGACGTTAAATGTGATTCTGTTAACGTCTCAAATAGAAATGAATAATATGTTATTGGTGACTGGAGGAAAGTTGATCTTTGCTACAAAATGGCAAAGAAGTTAACTGAATTGTGTTCTAGTGTCTTGTTGAAAGTAGAAATTGTATGTGATGATCTTGGATCATCACATAACTGAGGAGATTTCTAAACAAATTGTTGAAGCTATACTTCTGTTTCTCTTTGCTGTTTATAGGAAAATGTGAGAAGAGACGGAAAAATTGAAGAAATTGTTAAGCAAAAAGGAACCAGAACTTGAAAATTTGGAAAATTATCAGCCTATCCATATTTCAAAATATAAGAAGGCATGTTCTGAAGAGAACACCAAAGTGTGGCTGGAAAAAAACTCCATAAAGAGACTTACAGGTGTGACTCACTGACTAACAAGCAATCTCAGCTGAAGCCAAGAATTGAGATGTGTTTTAACAGCAAAAACACTTCCAGGTTGGACTAAAGGAGGTAGAGATGGGGCAAAATGAGGGAAAGCTTTTGGACTTCTGGGATTCTACAGGATATGACAATAGACTTATTTACCTGTGAACATGATTTTTCCTTCAAGTAAAGGGGAAAATGACCCAAAAGGTAATTCAGTGATCAACACGGCTGCCATCGAGGACCCAGAACCATCACCCTGATAGTCCAGGAAGTCAGAACACTGAGCTAAGGAGGACTATTCTTGAGTCTTAAAATATAATGGAATTTTCCCTGATAGGTCGTGGACTTCTTGGGACTCATCTTTCCTTCTTTCTGATATCTTCCATTTGGAAAAGGAATGTCTATTCTATCCCTGTTTGTATTTTGTATGCAGATAACTTGCCTGGTTTCACAGGTTCACAGCTGAAGAGAAATGTTGCCTCAGGATGAATTATACATAAAGTCTCATCCATACCTGATTTAGATGATATTTAGATGAGAGTTGGAAATTAGAGTTGATTCTGAAATGAGTTACAACTTTTGAGTCTCTTTGGGATGGAAAGAATATATTTACATGTTAGAAGAAGATGAACTTAGGGGATCCAGAGAGTGGAATGTTATAGAGTGAATTGTGTACCCTCAAAATTAATGTGTTGAGGTTCTAACCCCCATTATTTCAGAATGTGACTGTATTTGTAAATAAGGTCTTTAAAGATGCAATTAGGTTAAATGAGGTCATATGAGTTGAGCCTAATCTAATCTAACTGGTATCTTTATAAGAAGATAAAATTTGGGCACACCAGGGATGTGCATGCACAAAGAAAAAGCAGTTTGAGGACACAGAAAGAAGATGGCTATATGGAAGCCAAAGGGAGAGGCCTCAGAATAAGCCAAAGAGGCTGATATCTTGATCTTTGACTTGTAGCCTCCAGAACTCTGAGAAAATATAAATTCCTGCTATTTAAGTCACCCAATCTGTAGCATTTTATTATGTAGCCCTAGCAAACTCATACAAGCAACCATGAGGAGGGCAGCCCCAATCTCCTAATGCAGGTTATTAGGGCCACAGAAACCAATTCAGACCTTATTTTCAAAGAATTGTGGTTGTGAGCTTTGGTTTGTCTTGTGCCTCCCTGAAAGTACAGTGCATGGACTTGCCTTTGTTTTACCCAACTCAGAGCAGACCCATGGCTGGGGAAGCTTCCAGATAGGTTGTGCTGAAAACATTTAAAGACACAGTACTTGCTGCAGCAATCTGGGGGCAAGAAACAACAGTTGGGACAAACAATAAGCAGACTGAATATGGTGGAAAGAAGAGATTAGGAAAAGAGGTATATGGAAAATGAGGCCTTTTAAAAGCTCCTGCATATACCAAAAAATTGAAAAGACCATGCATGTACCCAAGGGAAGAATCATGCTCAGAAAAGACCTGAGAAGATGCTAAGCTTTTACCCCTTCAGATACCACACAAATAGGAAGTGAAGGCTAAGGTAGAGTTGTAAATGGCCTGGCTATATTTTGGAGAAAATCCCACACACAGAGCCAAAACTGGGAGAGTTTTTGTAAAGGTCTTTTATTTTTCCTCCTTTTTTTCTTATTTTCTTTTAAAATTTAATTTAATTTCTTCTTTGCTCCAATAATTTGAGAAAATTTAAAAAAACTAGCTTACCATGAGGTTAACAGAACACAGAATTCAGTAGCCACAAATGACAGATAATATGGTTTTTCAAAAATGGTTTAGAAAAACCACTAAACAAGAAAACAACACACAAAAATCAGTAAGTACTAAGGTGGAGAGATCATCTGATTTCCAGAATGAACATATTAAATACTAGAAATGTCCAGTTTTCAAACAAAATATTACATGGGCCACTCACAGAAGAAAATAATAGAAATTATCTTTGAAAAAGCCCAGCCATTAGACTTAGCAGAAAAATACTTTTAATCAATTGTCTTAAATATGCTCAAAGAGCTAAAGAAAATTACACACAAATAATTAAAGGAAACCAAGAAAATTATGTCTCTCCAAATAGAGAATATCAATAAAGCCATGAATTTTATGAAAAGGAACTAAATAGGAATTCTGGAGATGAAATGTACAATAAATGAAATAAAAAACTCACTAGAGGGATTCAAGCAGATCTGAACACCAGAAGAAAGAACAAGTAAACTTGAAAAAATGGATCAATTGATATTATCCAGTTTGAGAGGCAGAAAAAGAAAAGTGTGAATAAAATGAACAGAGCCTGAGACTTGTGTATATCATAACCAAATGGAATTTATCCCAGGTTTGTGAAGGTGGATCAACATATGAACATCAATCATGTAATATAGCACATTAATAAAATAAAGGAAAAATACATGATAATCTCAACTGATACAGAAAATAATCTCACAGTATCAAACCCCTTTTCTTGTAAAAACACTCAACAAACTAGGGATGGAAAGAAACTTACTTAATGTATTAAAGGATATTTAACAAAAACCCACAGCCAACATTATATTCAATTGTGAAAGACTGAAATTTACTCCCTTAACATTAGAAACAAGACAAGTATGGCTGCTTTTACCACTTCTATTCTATTTTATATTGGAAGTTTTAGGCAAGGAAAAGAAATTAAATATCCACATTGAAAATTAAGAAGGAAAAGTACCTCTATTCACAGATGGCATAAATATATATAGAAAACCCTAAATAATCTTAAAAAACCTTTAGAGATAATAAATGAATTCAGCAAAGTTGCAAATAAGTAGATAAACACACAATGTATCAGTTGTATTTGTTGTATTTATACACCTGCAATAAATAATCTGAAAGTAAAATTAATGGAACAATTTGATTTAAATAGTACCAAACAGGATAAAATACCTAGGAATAAATTTATTCCAGGAGGTACAAGACTTGTACACAGAATATTACTAAATATTGCTGAAAGAAAGTAAATAAGATCTAAATAAAGACAAAGATATCCATGTTCATGCATTGGAAGACTTAATATTGTTTAAATGACAATACTATCCAAAGTGATTTACAGATTTGATGTAATTGCTATGAAAATCCCAACTACAATTTTTTGCATAAATTGGAATGCCAATCTTGGAATTCATATGGAATCACAAAAGACCCCAAATAGGAAAAAAACCCTAGAAAATGTAAAACAAAGGTGGAGGATACACATTTCCCATTTTCAAAACTTACAATAAAGCTACAGTAAATAAAATAGTGTGGTACTGACATAAAAATAGACATATTATCAATGGAATAGAATTTAGAGTCTGAGATAATCCAATATACCTATTGTCAATTGATTTTTGACAAGAGTGCCAGACCATTCAGTACTGTAAATAGTCTCTTCAGGAAATGATGCCATATATAAAAGATAAGGTTGAACTTCCTTCTTTACAGAATATACAACAATTAACTCACAATGGATTATCAACCTAAATGTATGAGCTAAAACTGTAAAACTCTCAGAAGAAAACAGGGAAAATTCTTCATGACTTTGAGTTGGGCAGAAGCACAAGCAACAAAAGAAAAAAGAAATTGACTCATCAAAATTAAAAATTGTGCATCAAAGGACACTATAACAAAAGTGAAAAGACATTCCATAGAATGGGAGAAAAAATTTGCAAATCATAGATCTAATAAGGGTTTAGTTTTCAGAATATATAAAAAAAAACCTTAAAATTCAACACAAAAAGACAAACAACCTAACTTTTTATATGGGCAAAGGACTTGAATAGACATTTCTGCAAATAAGATATACAAATGACCAACAAGTACATTAAAAGATGCTCAGCATCATTTGTCATTAGTAAAATGCAAGTCAAAATCACAATGAGATACCACTTCACACGAACTAGATGGCTATAATTTAAATAAAACTGGAAAGTAACAAGTGCTGGTGAAAATATGAAGAAATTGGAACACTTGTCCATTACTGGTGGGAATGTAAAATGATGCAGCCACTGTGGAAAACAGTTTTGCAATTCTTCAATAAGCTAAACATAGAATTACCACATAACACAGCAATTACACTAATAGATATAGACCAAGAAAGAGAGAAAGAGAGATTCAAACATAACTTGCACACAATTTTTCTAACAGCAGTATTCACAATACCCAATAGGTGGACACAGCCCCAAAGCCCATCAAATGGTAAATGGATAAACAAAATGTCATGTAGCCATTGAATGGCATATTTTTGAGTCATACAAAGAAAGAAAGTACTAATAGATGCTACTACATAAATGAACATAAAAAACATAATGCTAAGTTAATAAAGTTAGACACAAAGGTCACTTATTGTGATTCTATTTACGTAAAATATTCAGAATAGGTGAATCCATAGAGACAGAAAGCAGATTTGTGGTTGTCAGAGGCTGGAGGAAGGAGCAATTAGAATAAACTCTTTAATGGGTATGTGGTTTTCTTTTTGGAGTGATGAAAAGTTTTAGGAACTCGGAAGAGTTAATGTTGCATGACATTGTCTATTGCTAAATGTCACCGAATTGTACGTTATTTTTATGTTATGTAAATTTCACCTCAGTATAAGAGAAAGAGATTGGCAGAGAGGATTAAAAAACATAATTCAATAGTATGCCTAATTTTTATGTTAGAAGACTTTTTATATTAATCATAGTCCATTTAAAAGTCATGATCTGATAATTTCTAATTTCTGCCATATCTGAGTATCATTCTGATGCTTGCTTTGTCTCTTCAGACTGCGTTTTTTCCTGTCTTTAGCATGCCTTGTAGTTTTTGTTGAAACAAAACATGATACATTGAATAATAGGATCTGAGATAATAGACCCTTGTGTGAGGTTTCCTATTTATCTGATTAGGGGTTATGCTATGTTTAACGTTTTCTGTAGCTATAGGTGTAAAAAGCTTCAATCTCCTCTAGTATTTTTGTTCCCACATTGTTTTGGGTTTTTTCTAGAAATTTCTTCTTGAGTAGAGTCTGTGTCTTCCATCTCTCTCAGTAGTAATCCACTGCTATTAAACTAAAGACCTGTTGATGTCGTAGTATGGTATTAGGGATGAGTGTTCTATAACCTTATGATTAAATCCCTCTGGGCTATGACTTTCAGAAGAGTGACTTAGACTATATTTTTCTTCCCTTATGTGATAAGTGGAGGCCAGAGGGGGCTCATGTCATCCAGTTGCATTTCCCCTAGTTCAGACAAGGCTCAGGTGAAGTAGTTTCCCCAGAGGGCAGACCACTTCCCTGGAGAACAGAATGCTCTGAGAATTTTTCAAAATGGCTGCTTTCCCTGTAGGCACATTTTAAAATGTTTGCTTTTCCTTAAACATGACTGAAGCATGAGGGCATTTTTCTGCATCTTAAATGTGAGAATCTCTTTAGGCTTCTCTAGGAAAAGCTCACAGAAATGTGGAGCTCTTCTAAGACTGGGCTTTCAGTAGTTTTTAAGTCTCTACCGAGTCCATACCCCAGCAATTCATCAATTATCCTTTAAATGTTTCTATCAGTTGCTGTCTTCAGCAGTTTCTACTCCCAGAAAGCTGATTCTCTGTATTTGCCTATCTCTTGAGCTTTTGCATGGTGGTTTGCCTTCTGACCTCAATTCTCTGATTAGTTTAAAACAGTTATTCACTTTAGTTTGTTCATACTATTTCCCATGTAGGTGGTAGTAATGACTTCTAATCTCATTATACGTCAGAGAAGAAACCATAGTCTGTAGTTTTCTTTCCTTGTGATGTCTTTGTCTGGTTCTGGTATCAGGGTGTTATGGGCCTCATTGAATGGACCACATAGCTGTGAATTGTTTCTTCCTCCTCTTTCACTTAAAAGAGTGTGTAAAGGATTAGTGTTATTTATTGAACTGTTTGTTAGGATTCAATCTCTTGAATTGTAAATTATCTATTCTGATTTTTCTATTGCTTGAGTTTTGCTAGTGTGTGCCTCTCAAGAAATTTGTCCCTCTCTTGTGGAGAAAAGGGAACACTCTTGCACTGTTGGTGGGAATGTGAATTGGTTCAGCCACTATGGAGAATGGTATGGAGGTTCCTTAAAAAACTACAAATAGAACTATCATATGACCCAGCAATCCCACTACTGGGCATATACCCCGAGAAAACCAAAATTCAAAAAGAGTCATGTACCAAAATGTTCATTGCAGCTCTATTTACAATAGCCCAGAGATGGAAACAACCTAAGTGCCCATCATCGGATGAATGGATAAAGAAGATGTGGTACATATATACAATGGAATATTACTCAGCCATAAAAAGAAACGAAATTGAGCTATTTGTAATGAGGTGGATAGACCTAGAGTCTGTCATACAGAGTGAAGTAAGTCAGAAAGAAAAAGACAAATACCGTATGCTAACACATATAGATGGAATTTAAGAAAAAGAAAATGTCATGAAGAACCTAGGGGTAAGACAGGAATTAAGACACAGACCTACTGGAGAACGGACTTGAGGATATGGGGAGTGGGAAGGGTGAGCTGTGACAGGGCAAGAGAGAGGCATGGACATATACACTAACAAACGTAAGGTAGAGAGCTAGTGGGAAGCAGCCGCATGGCACAGGGATATCGGCTCGGTGTTTTGTGACCTCCTGGAGGGGTGGGATAGGGAGGGTGGGTGGGAGGGAGACGCAAGAGGGAAGAGATATGGGAACATATGTATATGTATAACTGATTCACTTTGTTATAAAGCAGAAACTAACACACCATTGTAAAGCAATTATACCCCAATAAAGATGTTAAAAAAAAAAGAGAAATTTGTCCCTCTCATAAATTATCTAATGTTTTAACATTGCTCATAATATCCTTATATACTTAAAAAAGTTTATTGGAGTATAGTTGATTTATAATGTTGCTTTAGTTTCAGGGGTACAGCAAAGTGAATCAGTTATACGTATACATATATCCACTCTTTTTTAGATTATTTTCCTATATAGGTCATTAAAAATATTGAGTAGAGTTCCCTGTGCTATACAGTAGGTTCTTATTAGTTATGTCTTTTATATATAGTAGTGTGTGTTAATCCCAATCTCCCAATTTATACCCCCCCAACTTTCCTCCGGGTAACCATAAGTTTGTTTTCTACATCTGTGACTTTATTTGTTTTGTAAATAAGTTCATTTGTACTATTTTTCAAGTTCCACATATAAGAGATATCATATGACATTTATCTTATTCTATCTGACTTACTTTACTCAGTATGGCAATCTCTAGGTCCATCCATGTTGCTGCAAATGGCATTATTTCATTATTTTTTATGACTGAGTAATATTCCATTGTATATATATTCCACATCTTCTTTATCCATTCATCTCTTGATGGACATTTAGGTTGTCTTCATGTTCTGGCTATTATAAATAGTGTTGCAATAATCATTGGGGTGCATAATCCTTTCAAATTATGGTTTTCTCCAGATATATGCCCAGGAGTGGACTTGCTGGATCATATGGTAGCTCTATTTTTAGTTTTTTAAGGAACCTCCATACTGTTCTCCATAGTGGCTGTATCAATTTACATTCCTACCAACAGTGTAGGAGGATTCTCTTTTCTCCACATCCTCCTTGGCATTTATTTTTTGTAAATTTTTTGATGATGGTCATTCTGACTGGTGTGACGTGATACCTTATTGTAGTTTTGATTTGCATTTCTCTAATAATTAATGATGTTCATCATCTTTCATGTGCTTTTTGGCCATCTGTATATCTTCTTTGGAAAAATGTCTATTTAGATCTTCTGCCCATATTTGATTGAGTTGTTTATTTTTTTGATATCAAGCTGATAAGCTGTTGTATATTTTGGAGATTAATCCCTTGTCGGTTGCTTTGTTTACAAATATTTTCTCCCATTCTGAGGGTTGTCTTTTCATTTTGTTTATGGTTTCCTTTGATGTGCAAAAGCCTTCAAGTTTAATTAGGTCTCACTTGTTTATTTTTGTTTTTATTTTCATTACTCTAGGAAGTGGATCAATTGCTGCAATTTATGTCAGAGCGTGTTCTGCCTATGTTTTCCTCTAATACTTTTATAGTATCCAGGTTTACAGTTAGGTCTTTAATCCATTTTGAGTTTACTTTTGTGTATGGTGTTAGGCAGTGTTCTAATTTCATTCTTTTACATGTAGCTGTCCAGTTTTTCCAACAGAATTTATTGAAGAGACTGTCTTTTCTCCATTGTATATTATTGCCTCCTTTGTCATAGATTAATTGACCATAGGTGTATAGGTTTGTATCTGGGCTTTCCATCCTGTTCCATTGATCTATATTTCTGTTTTTGTGTCAGTACCATACTGTTTCAATTACTTTATATTTGCAGTATAGTCTGAAGTCAGGGAGCCATATTCTTCCAGCTCTGTTTTTCTTTCTCAAGATTGCTTTGGCTATTTGGGGTCCTTTGTGTTTCCATACAAATTGTAAATTTTTTGGTTCTAATTCTGTGAAAAATGCTATTGGTAATTTGATAGGGATTGCATTGAATCTATAAATTACCTTGGGTAGTATAGTCATTTTGAAAATACTGTTTCTTCCAATCCAAGAACATGGTGTATCTCTCCATCTGCTTGTGTCATCTTTGATTTCTTTCATCAGTATCTTATAGTTTTCTGAGTACAGGTCTTTTGCCTCCTTAGGTAGGTTTATTCCTAGGTATTTTATTCTTTTTGATGCGGTGGTAAATAGAACTGTTTCCTTCATTTATCTTTCTGATCTTACATTGTTAGTGTACAGGAATGCAAGAGATTTCTGTGTATTAATTTTGTATCCTGCAACTTTACCAAATTCATTGATGAGCTCTAGTAGTCTTCTGGTAGCATCTTTAGGATTTTCTATGTATAGTATGTCATATGAAGTTTTACTTGTTCTTTTCCAATTTGGATTCCTTTTATTTCGTTTTCATCTCTGATTGCCATGGCTAGGACTTCCAAAATTATGTTGAGTAAAATTGGTGAGAGTGGACATCCTTGTCTTGTTCCTGATCTTACAGGAAATGCTTTCAGTTTTTTACCATTGAGAATGATGTTTGCTATGGGTTTGTAATATATGGCCTTTATTATGTTGAGGTAGGTTCCCTCTATGCCCACTTTCTGGAGAGTTATTATCATAAATGGATGTTGAATTTTGTCAAATTATTTTCTGCATTCATTGAGATGATCATATAGTTTTTATTCTTCAATTTGTTAATGTGGTGCATCGCAGTGATTGATTTGTGTATACTGAAGAATCCTTGCATCCTTGGGATACATCCCACTTGATCATGGTGTATGATCCTTTTAATGTGTTGTTGAATTCGATTTGCTAGTATTTTGTTGAGGATTTTTGCATCTATGTTCCTCAGTGATATTGGCCTGTAATTTTCTTTTCTGTGGTACTTTTGTCTGGTTTTCATATCGGGATGATGGTGGCCTCATAGAATGGGCTTGGGAGTGTTCCTTCCTCTGCAATTTTTTGGAAGAGTTTCAAAAGGATAGGTGTTAACTCTTCTCTAAAAGTTTGATAGAATTTGCCTGTGAAGCTATGTGTTCCTGGACTTTTGTTTGTTAGGAGTTTTAAAATCACAGTTTCAATTTCAATACTTGTGATTGGTCTGTTTATATTTTCTATTTCTTCCTGATTCAGTCTTGGAAGGTTGTACCTTTCGAAGAATTTGTCTATTTCTTCCAGGTTCTCCATTTTATTGGTGTATATTTGCTTGTAGTAGTCTCTTATGATCCTCTGTATTTCTGTGGTGTCAGTTGTAACTTCTCTTTTCTCCTTCCTAATTTTATTGATTTGAATCCTTTCCTGCTTTTTCTTTTCTTAAAAAAATTATTTATTTATTTTTGGCTGCGTTGGGTCTTCATTGCTGTGCATGGGTTTTCTTTTATCTGTAGTGAGTGGGGGCTACACTTCATTGTGGTGTGCGAGCTTCTTATTGCGGTGGCTTCTCTTGTTGCGAGCACAGGCTCTAGGCACACGGACTCAGTAGTTGTGGCTTGCAGACGCTAGAGCACAGGCTCAGTAGTTGTGGAGCATGGGCCTAGTTGCTCTGTGGCATGTGGGATCTTCCCAGACCAAGGCTCAAACACATGTCCCCTGCATTGGCAGGCAGATTCTTAACCACTGTGCCACCAGGGAAGCCCTCCCCCTTTTTCTTAATGAGTCTGGCTAAGGTTTATCAATTTTGTTTATATTCTCAAAGAACCAGCTTTTAGTTTCATTGATCTTTGCTATTGTTTTCTTTGTCTCTATATCATTTATTTCTGTTCTGATCTTTATGATTTCTTTCCTTCTACTAACTTTGGGTTTTGTTTGTTGTTTTTTCTCTAGTTGGTTTAGGTGTAAGGTTAAGTTGTTTATTTGTGATTTTTCTTGTTTCCAGAGGTAAGATTGTATTGCTATAAATTTCTTTCTTAGAACAGATTTTGCTGTGTCCCATAGATTTTGGATCATTGTGTTTTCACTGTCTTTAGATAATTTTTTATTTCCTCTTTGATTTCTTCAGTGATCTGCTGGTGGTTTAGTAACATATTGTTTAGCCTCCATGTGTTTGTGTTTTTCACATTTTTTTCCTGTAATTAATTTCTAATCTCATAGCATTGTGGTTAGAAAAGATGCTTGATATGATTTCAATTTTCTTAAATTTACCAAGGCTCAATTTTTGGCCCAAGATATGATCTACCCTGGAGTATGGTCCATGTGCACTTGAGAAGAAAGTGTATTCTTCTGCTTTTGGATGGAATGTCCTAGAAATATCAGTTAAGTCTATCTGGTCTAATGTGTCATTTAAGGCTTGTGTTTCCTTATTTATTTTCTGTCTGGATGATCTGCCCATTGGTGTAAATGGGGTATTAAAATCCCTCACTATTACTGTGTTACTGTTAATTTCTCCTTTTATGGTTGTTAGCATTTCTGTTATATATTGAGGTGCTCCTATGTTGGGTGAATATACATTTACAATTGTTGTATATTCTTGGATGGATCCCTTGATCATTATGTAGTGTCCTTCCTTGTCTCTTGTAACAGTCTTTATTTTAAAGTCTATTTTGTCTGATACGAATATTGCTTCTCCATCTTTCTTTTGATTTCCATTTGCACAGATATGTTTTTCCATCCCCTCACTTAGTCTGTATGTGTCCCTAGGTCTGAAGTGGGTCTCTTGTAGACAGCATATATGCGGGTCTTGTTTTTGTATCCATTCAGCCACTCTCTGTCTTTTGATTGGAACATTTTGTCCATTTACATTTAAGTTAATTATCAATATGTATGTTCCTATTGCCATTCAATTGTTTTGGGGTTGTTTTTGTCGGCCTTTTTTCTTCCCTTTCTCTTTTGTTCTCTTCTCTTGTGGTGTGGTGACCATTTTTAGTGTTGTGTTTGGGTTGCTTTTTCTTTTGTGTGTGTGTATCTATTGTAGTTTTTTGGTTTGCAGTTACCATGAGGTTTTAACATAGGAGTCTATATATGCAAAGTTGTTTTAAGGTGCTGTTCTCTTAATTTCATGTGCGGTTCCCATTTCCTACACTTGTACTCTCCTCTTCTCACAATTGCTGGTTTTAATATCATATTTGTGTGTGATGATTTCCTACTTGTACTGTATGTTTGCCTTTACCAGTGAGCTTTTGCATTGGTAATTTTCTCGTTTCTAGTTGTGGCCTCTTCCCCCCCGCCCCATAGAGAAGTTTAGCATTTGATTCAAATCTGGTTTGGTGTTGAATTCTCTTATTTTTTGCTTTTCTGTAAAGCTTTTGATTTCTCTGTCAAATCTAAATGAAAGCCTCACTGGATAGCGTATTCTTGGTTGTAGGTTTTTTCCTTTTATTACTCTAAATATATTGTGCCACTCCCTTCTGACCTGCAGAGTTTCTTCTAAAATATCAGCTGATAACCTTATGGGGATTCCCTTGTATGTTATTTGTTGCTTTTCCCTCTTGATTTTAATGTTTTTTTCTTTGTATTTAATTTTTGTTAGTTTGATTAATATGTGTCTCTGCATATTCCTCCTTGGGTTTATCCTGTATGGATCTTTCTGCACTTCCTGGACTTGGGTGACTATTTCCATTCTCATATTAGGGAAGTTTTTGACTATAATCTCTTCAAATATTTTCTCAGGCCCTTTTGTTTCCTATTCTTTGGGGACCCCTGTACTGTGAATGTTGGCGTGTTTAATGGTGTTCCAGAGGTCTCTGAGACTGTTCACATCTTTTCATTCTTTTTTCTTTATTCAGTTATGTGGCAGTGATTTCACCACTCTCTATCAGGTCACTTATTCTGTCTTCTGCCTCTGTTATTCTGCTATTGATTCCTTATAGTGTATTTTTCATTGCAGTTGTGTTGTTCATCTCTGTTTGTTCTTTAAATCTTCTATTTCTTTATTAAACATTTCTTGTATCTTCTTGGTCTGTGCCTCTATTCTTTTTCCAGGATTTTGGATTATTTTTCCTATCATTACTATGCTAGATTACCTATGTCTTCTTCATTTAGTTGTTCTTGTAGGTTTTTACCTTGCTCCTTCATCTGCAATATTTCTCTCTCATCTCATTTTGTCTAACTTACTGTGTTTGTGGTCTCCTTTCTACAGGCTGCAGGATCATAGTTTCCCTTGCTTCTGTTGTCTGTCCTCTTGTGGGTTAGGTTGGTCCAGGGGCTTGTGCAGGCTTCCTGCCTGCCCTCCAGTGGGTCTTCCTGCCACCCTCTTGTGGGCAGGTCTGTGTCAAGGGATATGTTTTGGGCTGGCTGTGTACTTAGTACCATTTTAGGCAGCCTGTCTACTGATAGGTGGGTCTGTGTTCCTGTCTTGTTGGTTGTTGGCCTGAGATGTTCCAGCAATGGAGCCTGCAGGCTGTGGGGTGGAACCGGCTCTTGGTGCTTAAATAGGGACCTCCAGGAGAGCTCACTCTGATTAATATTCCCTGGGACCTCTGCTACCAGTGTCCTTGTCCTCACGGTGAGCTACAGTCAACCCCCACCTCCCCAGGAGACCCTCTAACACACCTAGTTAGGTATAGCCCAGGTTTCTATGGATGTACTGCTTTGTGCTGGGTCCCAGTGCATGTGAGACCTTGTGTGCACCTTCCAAGGGTGGAGTCTCCATTTTCCCCAGCCCTGTGGGGCTCCTGCACTAAAGCCCCACTGGCCTTCAAGTTATATGTGCTGGGAGCTCTTTCTCTTGAAGCTAGACCCTCAGGCTGTCTTGGAGAGCTATTTTTATGTGGGAACATCACTGTTTAGCCTGAGTGAGATATATATATATACATATAATTTGTTGTTGTTTTGTTGTTTTTAGTATGCGGACTGTTTTTAATGTGGATCACTGTCACCTCTTTCCTCAGTGTATGCTGGCCATTATCCCCTTGATAGTGGGTTTGACTGGTGTTCTGGTGACCACAGCCTGCCCTGGATATAGAGTAGGGCCTCCCCTTTGCTCTGTGGTTGTCCCTCGCTGCCCTATCATGGGCAGGGTCTGCTCCCTAGTTGTTGAAGTAGAAGCCCCCAAATGTGTTTCTTAGCTATGTTTCTGATCTGTGGTGTGAGGAAGGTGGGATTGGAGTACTCTCACTGGGAGAGAGGCAGCTCAGACTCTGGCCTGGCCCAACACCCACAGGTATGTGCCCACAAAGCCCACAGCTGCTAAAGCCAGACCCGTCTCAGCTGTAGGAGCACTTGTCCATTTGAATGTTCCACAGGCACTGAATTTACAAAGCCACCAGTGGAAGTGTAAATCCACAGTTCATGCAGCCATGAGGAGAGATTTCAGCTCTTCTTCCTTAGTCACACAGCCCCTGGGGCTCAGCTGTGGTTTCAGCCCCACCTCTGTGTGTGGGCCATCCACCTACATCTGTTCTTGAGACTGCCAGAGCACATACACCCACCCATGGCTGGAGTGGCGATCAGGGTACAGAAGCCCTCTCAGGCAGGAGGGGGCCAGAGTGACAATTGGGGAACACGAGCTCACCTAGGTGGGAGAGTGCTGGGGTTGTGATCAGGACTGCAGGCCCATCAGGTGGGAGGGGGATGAGGTGGCGGATGGGGAGAGCAGGCCACCCAGGCAGAGTGGGGACAAAGGAGGCAACAGTCAGGGGCACATGAGCCCACTCTGGCAGCAGCCCTCCCTAGTGCCTGGGGAGGCAGGGCTGGTGCTTGAGGAGAGAGGCTGCAATGGCAGCCCTGACCTTTGCACATCACTCAACAATGGCCCTTCACTTCTATGCAGTCCGGTCTTCCTCCATGAGCCTTCCCAGTTGTGGAATTCCTCACTCACATCCCCTTAGGCTGTCTCCTCACAGCCAACAGCAATCTTCTTCCTGGGTCTGCTCTCCAAACCCCATGTTCCAACACCCAGCCCCCGTGTGCATCAGCAGACACACGTCTCAGGCTGGGGCATGCAAGGCCGTACCATGGACCATCTGTGTAAGTCTCACTCTGTCCTGCCTGTCACAGACCAGTTTCTGCCCTCTCCTCTGAGACCCCAATGCTCCCCTTCTGTCCCAGATAATCTCCCCACTAGTGAGGGTCTTCCCCAGATACAGGAACCTTTCATCTCCTTCAGGGTCCCCCACCCCAAGGGTGCAAGTCTCGTCCTGCTTCCTCTCCTCTTCCTTTTCCCTTCTTCTTTCTTTCATCATACATGGTTACATGGGGATCTTTCTTGTCCTTTTAGGTGTCTGAGGTCCTATGCTAGTGTTCAGCAGGCATTCTTTGAGAACTGTTCCATTTGTAGACGTATTCTTGATGCATTTGTAGCGAGAGATGAACTCCATATGCTCCTACTCCTCTGCCATCTTGACTCCCTCCCCCTTATATAATTTTTATTTCTGTAAGGTGAGTAGTTATGTCCTTACTTTTATTTCTGATTTCAGTAACTTGAATCTTCCCTCTTTTTTTCTTGTTCAGTCTAGTTAATGGTATGATAATTTGATTGATATTTACAAAGAACCAACTTTAGTTTCATTAATTTCCTCTATTGTTTTCTTTTCACTATTTCTTTACTAACATGCTAATTTTTATTATTTCTTCCTTCTACTTATTTTGGGCTAAATTTTCTCTTTTATTGTTTCTTATGGTGGAAAGTTAGCTTATTGATTTATTTCCTCTTTTTAAATATAAGCATTTATTGTTATAAATTTCCCTTTAAGTACTGCTTTAGTACATCCACAAAATTTTGGTATGTTGTTTCTTCAATTTTATTCATCTCAAGATATTTCTAATTTCTCCTGTGATTTGTTCTTTATCTCATTGGGTTTTTAAGAGTGTATTGTTTAATTTTCACATCATTGTGATTTTTCCCAAGTTTTCTTCTGTTATTGGTTTATAATATAATATATCTTTGTGGGCATAGAATATGAGTTGTATGATTTCAATTTTTTAAAAAATTATTGAGATGGGTTATATGGCCTAACATATACTTATTCTGGAGAATGTTCCATGTGCACTTGAGAAGAATGTGTATTGTACTATTTTGGGGTGGTGTATTCTACAGATGTCTGGTAGATGTTGTTATGTTTTCTATTTTTTTCTTCATTTGTCTAGTTGATCTATCATTTTTTTTCAGGATTTGTGGAAGCATAATTGACAAATAAAATTATTGTATATTTAAGGTTTACAACAGGATGGTTTGATATAAGTATACACTGTGAAATGATTACCACAATTAAGTTAACTAATGCATCCATCACTACATATTGTTACTTTTTGTGTGTGTGGTAAGTACACTTAAGATCAACTCTCTTAGCAAGTTTCAAGTATGAAATACAGTAAAAACTAAGTCACCATGTTCTGACTTAGATTCACAGAACTTAGTCATCTTATAAGTAAAGCTATTACCCTTTGAACAACATCTGCCCACTTTCTACCCACTAGCACTGGTAACCACCAATGCCATTCTCTGGTTCTATGAGTTTGATGTTTTAGGTTCCACATATAAGTAAGATTATACAGTATTTGTTTTTCACTTTCTGGCCTATTTCATGTAGCATAATGTCCTCCAGGTTTATTCATGTTGTCACAAATGACAGGGTGCTCTTTCCTTTTATGGCTGAATACTATTCTTATATATGTATGTATGTGTATACATATATATATATATTTTTTCTTTATTCATGAACAGTTTATCTGATGAACCAACTTTAGTTGGTTGTTTCCCTATCTTGGCTATTGTTAATATGCTACAATGAACATGAGAGTGCAGATATCTCTCTGAGACCCTGATTTCAGTTCTTTTGGATATATACCCAGTAGTGGCATTGCTGAATTTTATGATAGTCCTATTTTTAATTTTTAAGGAACCTCCACACTATTTTCATAATGTCTGTACCGATTCACATTCCCACCAATACCAATGGTTTCAAGCCTTATGTTTCAGTTTTTAGTTCATTTTGAGGTTTTAAAAAATATGTTATAAGAAATTTTATTGTTTTGCATGTAGATATCTAATTTTTGCAACACCATTTATTAAAGAGACAGTCCGTTCTTCATTGTCTATTCTTGGTGCCCCAGTCATAGGTTGGTTGATCATATATGTGTGAGTTTGTTTCTGCACTATCGATTCTGATCCACTAGTCTATGTGTCTGTTTTTATGCTAGTGCCATACTATTTTGATTACTACAGCTTTGTAATATAATGTGACATCAGGAAGTGTGATGTCTTCAGCTTTGTTGCTCTTTCTTAAGTTCACTTTTGTTATTTGTGGTCTTTTGTGGTTCTATGCAAATTTTATGATTGTTTTTTCTATTTCTGTGGAAAATGCCATTGAAATTTTGATAATAATTGCATTGAATCTATAGATTGCCTTGAATAGTAATAGACATTATAACAATATTAATTATTCCAATCTGTGAACATGGATATCTTTCCATTTATTTGCATCTTATTCAATTTCTTTCACCAATATTTTAGTTTTTATTGTACAGATCTTTCACCTTCTTGGATAAATTTTTTCTGAATATTTTATTGTTGTTGATGCTGTTGTAAACACTACTTTCTTAATTTATTTTTCAAATAATTCATTGTTAGTGTGTAGAAATACAACTGATTTTTGTACATTAATATTGTATTCTTCAACTTTATTGAACTTGTTTATTAGTTCTAACAATTTCTGGGTGGAGTCTTTAAGATTTTCTATATAAGATCATGTCATCTGCAAAGAGAGACAATTTAATTTCTCTTTTTCTAATTTGGATAAATTTTATTCCCTTTTCTTGCCTATTCACTCTGGCTAGAACTTCCAGTACTATGTTGACTAGAAGTGGTGAGAGTTGGCATCCTTGTCTTGTTCCTAATCTAAGAGGGAAAACTTTCAGCTTTTTACCATCAGGTATGATGTTAGCTGTAATATTGTCACATATGGCTCAATATTATGTTGAGGTACCTGTTTTCTAATTTCTTTACAGTTACTATCATGAATAGATGTTGAATTTTGTCAAATGCTTTTTATGCATCTATTGAGATGATCATATAATTTTTATGTTTCATTTTGTTGATGTGATATACTACATTTATTGGTTTGTGTATGTTGAGCCATCCTTCCATCCCAGGTATAAATCTCACTTGATCATGGTGTATAATAATTTTAATGTGCTGTTGAATTTAATTTGCTAGCTTTTTTTGAGGCTTTTTGTACCTATATTCATCAGGGATACTGGTCAATATTTTTTTTTTCTTGTAGTGTCCTTATCTGGCTTTCTCATGAGGGTAATGCTGACTTCATAAGGTTAGTGTGGAAATCTTCCCTCCTCTTTATTTTTTAGTAGAGTTTGAGAAGAATTGGAATTAATTCTTCTCTAAATGTTTGATGAGATTCACTCGTGAAATCAGCTGGTTCTGGGCTTTTCTGTTTTGGAAGATTTTTGATTACTGATTCAATATCCTTACTCATTATTGTTCTGTTAAAATTTTCTATTTTTTCATGATTCTATCTTGATAGATTGTATGTTCCTAGGAATTTATTCATTTCTTCCAGGTTATTCAAAATGTGACATATAATTGTTCATATTGGTCTCATATTACTTTATATTTCTGTGGTATCAGTTGTAATATCTCCTTTCTCATTTATGATTTTATTATTTGAGTCCTCTTTTTTAAAAAAAAATTTTCAAAAAAATTTTATTATTTGAGTCCTCTTTTTTCAAAAAAAAATTTATTTATTTATGCTCTAATCCTTATTATTTCCTTTCTTCTGTTGACTTTGGGCTTAGATGTTCTTCATTTTCTATTTATTTGAGGAGAAAATTTAGGTTCTTTATTTAGATTTTTAATTAATGTAAGTGTTTTTTTGCTATAAACTTCCCTCTTAGAACTGGTTTTGCTTCATCCCATAAAGTTTAATTTGTTGAGTTTCCTTTTTTTTTTGTCTCAATATGTTTTAAATTTCCCTTTTGATTTTTTCTTTAACCATTTGGTTGTTCAGCAGTTTGTTATTTAATTTCTACATATTTGTAAATTTAAAAATTTTTCTCCAGTTATTGACTTCTAATTTCATGCCATTGTGGTTGGAAAAGAAGCTTGATATGATCTCAATATTCTTAAATTTGTTAAGACTTCCTTTATTGCACAACTTATGATCTATTCTGGAGAATGTTCCATGTGCACTTGAGAAGAATTTTGTTGCTGTTGGATGAAATTATGCTGTATGTTTGGCTTATAATGTGTTCAAGTGTTCTGTTTCCTTATTGATTTTCTGTACACATGATATATTCACTGTTGAAGGTGAGATATTAATGTCCCCTTATTATTACTGTATTGCTGTCTATTTTTCTGTTAATATTTGTTTAAATATATAGGTGTTCCAAAGATGGTTGCATATATATTTACAATTATTATATTCTCCTGATGAATTGCCCCTTTATTATTATATAGTGACCTTTGTCTCTGACCAATATTGACTGAAGGTTTATTTTATCTGATATAAGTATAGCCACTCCTCCTCTCTTTTGGTTACAATTTGTATGGAATTTCTTTTTCCATCCCTTCACTTTTAGCCTATGTGTGTCCTTAAAGCTAAGGTGTGTTTTTTTACAGACAACATACTGTTGGATTAAAAAAATTAATTTAACCACTGTCTTTTGATTGGAAAATTCAGACTATTTGCATTTAAAGTAATTATTGATAGGTGAGAACTTACTCTTGCCATTTTGTTGTTTTCTGTTTTGTAGTTCCCTTGCTCCTTTCTCCTTCTCATTCTGTCTTCCTTCGTGATTTGTTGTTTTTTTGTTTGTTTTATTTTGGTTTGGTTTTGTTTTTGTAATGGTGTGCTTTTATTTCTTCCTCTTTATTTTTGTGTAACTATTAGAAATTTTTCCTTGTAGTTACCATGAGGCTTACATAAAACATCTTATAATTGTAACAATCTATTTTAAGCTGATAACATCTGACCTTCAATTGCATATAAATTATGTGTGCAAAATACTCTATGCTTTTAGTCCCCTCCCCCTCATTTTATGTTGTTGAAGTCACACTTTGCATCTTTTTACTTTGTGCATCCATTAACAAATTATTGTAGCTATAGTTATTTTTAATCCTATTGTCTTTTAACTTTTATACTGGAGTTAAAATTTGTTTATGCACCAACATTACAGTATTGGAGTATTCTGAATTTGACTGTATATTTACATTTACCAGTCAGTTTTATACTTTCATATGTTTTTATGTTGTTTCTTAGTGTCTGTTCCTTTCAGTCTGAAGAACTCTCTTCTAGCTTTTCTTCTAAGCCACGTCTAGAGGTGATAAACTCAGCTTTTTTTTTGGTTAGGGATTGTCTTTACCTCTTTTTCATTTCTGAAGAAAAGTTTTGCTGAGTGTAGTATTTTTGTTTGCCAGTTTTTTTCTTTAAACACTTTGAATATATCACCCCACTCTCTCCTGGGGTTTCTGTTGAGAAATTAGCTGATCACCTTATAGGGGTTCCTTTATATGTAATAAGTCACTTTAGTCTTGTTGCTTTCAAAATTTTCCCTTTGTCTTTGACTTAAAAAATTTTATTTATTTTATTTTTGGAGGCATTGGGTCTTCATTACTGCATGTGGGCTTTCTCTCATTGCAGCGAGTGGGGGCTACTCTTTGTTGTGGTGCACATGCTTCTCATTGTGATGGCTTCTCTTATTGCAGAGCACGGGCTCTAGTTACGCAGGCTTCAGTAGTTGTGGCACTTGGGCTAAGTAGTTGTGACTCATGGGCTCTAGAACACAGGCTCAGTAGTTGTGGTGCATGGGCTTTGTTGCTGTGTAGCATGTGGGATCTTCCCAGACTAGGGATTGAACCCATGTCCCCTGCATTGGAAGGCAGATTCTTAACCACTGCACCACCAGGGAAGTCCCTGTTTTTGACTTTTAACTATTTGATTTTAATATATCTCAGACTCATCTTTATTTTGCTTGGGTTCCTTTGAATTTCACATACCTTCATGTCCATATCTATTCCAGATTTTGGAAGTATTCAGGTATTATTTCTTTAAGAAATCTTTCTGCTTCTTTCTCTCTTTCTTCCTCTTCAGGGACTCTGACAAGGTAAATATTTGTTTGTTTATTGACATCCCATAATTCACGTAGTCTTTCTTCATTCTTTTTTTGTTCTTTTTGTTATTGTTCTTGTCATTGTCTAATTCCAAATGATCTCCCTTTGAGTTTGCTGATTTGTTTTATGCTGGTTTTACATAATCAAGGCTCCTGTTGAAGCTCTCTGTTGAATTTTTCAGTTCTATCATTGTATTCTTTACTCCAAAATTGTGTGTGTGCATGTGCATGTGTGATTTTTGTTTCTTTATTAAACTTATTATTTTGTTCATGCATTACTTTCTTGATTTTTTGTTTTCTACTGTGATGTAACTCACTGAGCTTTGATGATTATTTTGAATTCTTTGTCAAGCAATTTATAAATATACACTTCTTTGGAATCTGTTACTGGAACTTTATTGGTTTCCTTTGTTTGAGTCTTCATGGTTTGTGTATCCTGCATTGGGGTGTGCATTGGAAGGAGAAAACACTTTTTCAGTTTTTCCAGAGTGTTTTTGGCAAGGAAATAAATTCTGTAGATTCCTTGTACTTATGGGATTACCCAGGGAATTGTAGGTAAATTGGGTTAGAGCCAGGTCATGTATTGCTGGGTCTGCAGTGGTGTTTGTAGTTGGTGGGCCTGTTACAAGGTGCTCTGGCAGGCATAGCTCCTGTCTTGTCCCTGGAAGATAGGACTGTCTCCAGGACCTTTTTCATAAGTTCTAGAACTGGGAAAAGGGTCCACAGTTGGATCCACAAATGGTGAATCTGTTACCAAGTGTATGGACAGGGATGGTTCCCAAGAGATTCTTTGGAGAGCTTCAACCATGTAACTGGGTTAGTCCCTGGGTAGGCAGGACTGGCATTGGACCATGACTGAGAGGGTTTGGAACTGAGTCCAAGGGCTGCATCATGATCCACAGCTGGAATTGGAGTTTGTATGCCTGACTCTGGAGGCATGATGAGGTGTCTCTTACCAGGTCCCTGGGCAGGTAGGACTACTCCCTGACCATATCTGATAAGAATGGGACTCAAGTTACAGGGCCATTTCAGACCATGGTGGGCTTACTTTTGAGGGCATAGATGGGTATTCTGGTGGATCTCTGGGTGGACAGGATTGCTTGTGGATTATGGCAGGGAGGGGCTTGAGCTGATTCACAAAGTTGTTTCAAGATCTGTTGTGGATTAAGTTTGGTTGGCCTGCCACCAAGGGACACTAACTGGCATGTCCTCTGGTAGGTCACTGGGCTAGCTGGACTGCTTAGAGAATGTGGTTAGAAGGATCTGGATCTGAGCCACAAGACTGCTTCAGGGTCTACTGTCTGACTAAAGTTCACTGGCCTCCCTCCAGAGACATGACAGGTGAATTTTCCAGTGGGTCCCTGGGCAGGTAGGACTGCTCATGGGAAGTGGCTGGCTGGGTGCGGGGGAGCTGGAGTTGAGTTACAGGGCTGTTTCCCGATCTCCCAAAGTACAGATGGGTATGTTTCCAACTTATTCCCTGGAATGGCAGGACTTCTCACAGACTTCAGCTAGAAGGGGCTGGAGCTGAATTATAGAAATATTTCAGTATGTTTGGGGACAATAATTGGTGTGTCCCCTGCCAGATCCCTAGGCTGGCAGTACTGCTTGAAGACAATGGCTGACAGGGCTAGAGCTGGGTCATGAGTCATTTCAGGGTCCACAGGCAGGACCAAGGTCTGTGGGCTTATTGCCTGAGGCAAAGTCATGTGTGATGTTTCCTGGGTACCATGATATATGGTTATGGTGGCAGGACCAAAACCATATGGGGCTGTAGCTGAGCCCATTGAGGCATGGAGATGTTTTGGGTTCTGCAGTTGGGTCTATAGTTGGCAAGTCAGCCTCCTGGGCATTGGCTTGTTTTCTCAACGTGATCTTCCTTGATCTTGAACCCTATTGGTGTTTCACAATTTCCAACCTCAGTCCCAAAGCTCCCACAAAGTCACTTTTGTCTGTAAATGGCTGCCAAGTTACTGTTCCTGAGTGAGGATACAAGCAGGGGACTTCCTATTCTGCCATCTTGCTGGCATTACTCTGTTCTGTTTATTATTGAAAATTGGGTTTTGAGGTCTCTAACTTTAAGAGTTGAATCATCTATTTTTTCCTTTTAATTCTAGCAGTTTTTGCTTTGTGATGTTCAGTATATATGTTAATAATTGTATGTCTTATAGATTGATCATTTTAAAATGCTCTTTGTTTTTAACAATAACTTTTGTTAAAGAATATTTTGTCCGAGCTGCTCCAGCTTTATTTTAGGTACAGTTTTCATGATATATCTTTTTTTAAATCCTTTTACTTTCAATCTATTTGTGCTTTGACTCTAAAGTATATCTCTTGTACACAGAATATAGTTAATCATGGTTTTCCCCCCAATTTAGAAATCTCTGCCTTTTGATTGGAATGTTTATTCATTTTACATTTAATATAATTACTTATAAGGTAGGATTTATGACAGCCAATTTGCTATTAATTTTCTATATGTCTTATGTGTTTTTCCCCCTGAATTTGTCCTTTATTCTTTTTTTTTTTTTTTTTTGGTTAAATAGATATTTTTAACATCAATATAGCTTCATTTCCTCCCCTTATTTTGTGTTATTATTGTCATATAAGTTACAAATATATAAATTACAAGACCATCAGCACAAATTTATAATTGAAATTATATTTTTAATCAAATAGGAGAAGAAAAATGTTACAAACAAAACATATTTATTTTTATACTTACATATGTAGTTTCAGCTAAGGTAACTAGTTAAAGTGCTCTTTATTTCTTCATGTGGATTTGGGTTACTCTCCTGTGTCTTTCTATTTCAGATGGAAGAAATCCCTTTAACATTTCTTGTAGAACAGATCTCATAGCAAGAAATTCTGTCTCTCTTTTTTTAATCTGGGAGTGGCTTAATTTCTCCCCTTTTAAATGATGGATTTTGTGGCTATAGAATTCTTGGTTGAGAATTTTTTCTTCCATCACTTTGAGTATGTCATCACATTGCCTTCTGGTCCACATGGCTTATTAGAAGTTAGTTTTTAAGCTTACTGAGGATCACGAGTACATGTTGAGCCATTTTTCTCTGTGTTTATCTTTCAACAGTATGACTATGATGCATCTGGGTCTGGATCTCTTTGAGTTTATCTTACTTGGAATTTGTTGATCTTCTTGGATGTGTAGATTAATGTTTTCATCAAGTTTGGAAAGTTTTTAGCTATTATGTTTTCAAATATTTCTCTATCTTCTCCTTCTAAGGCTTCAATTTATAAGTACATTGGTATGTTTGATGATGTCTCACAGTTTTCTGTAGCTTAGTCACTTTTTTATTTTTCCTTGTGTTCCTCATACTGGATAATCTCAACTAAGCTATCTTCAGGTTCATTCACTCTTTCTTCTATTCACTCAGATCTGCTGTTGAAACCCTTCTTGTGTAATTTCAATTTTAGTTATTTTATTTTTAAGTCCAGAATTTTCAGGTGGTCCTTTCTTATAATTTCTATCTCTTTATTAGTATTCTGTATTTGGTAAGATATAATTCTTATACTTCCCTTTAATTCTTTAGACATGCTTTACTTTAGTTCTTTGAATAGATTTTTAATAGCTAATTTAATGTCTGTGTCCATTAAGTCCAACATTTGGCCTTCCTCAAGGATACTTTCTATTGACTTCTTTCCTGTGTATGTGCCATGCTTTCTTGTTTCTTTGCATGCCTTGTAATTTTTTTTGTCATTAAAAACTGGACATTTTATATAAAATGTGGCAATTCTGGAAACCAGATATCCTCAGTTCCAAAAGTTTATTGTTGTAGTTGTTTGTTGTTATTGCTGTTTGTCTTTAAAATGATTTTCCTGGACTAATTCTGTAAAGTCTGTATTCCCAGCAATATGTGGACACTGAAGCTTCTGCTTGGTTATCTTAGTGGTCAGCTAATAATTAGACCAATATTACCTACAATGCCTCTAATCAATATGTCTCTTGCCCTTTGCTAAGAGGCTGTGTGTGTGTGTGTGTGTGTGTGTTAGGACTTACATTTAGTGTTCAGATAGTTTACACCTCTTCTTTAGCCTTCACCTTTTGATTGCACAGAGCCTCAAAGAAAGCCAGAGGCAATTGATTAGGTCCTTCTCAGGTGTTTCCTGGCATGCAGCTCTGCACATGTATATAGCTTTCTAGATCAAAAAAGAATATTCCGAGCTTTTCAAAACATACTTTGAATATCTCATTCCCAAGATTTCCTTTTTTAGTTTTTTGGCCAGTCTCTTTGACCCAGTTCATATCAACACTTCAGGGACATGTCATACTCAGAAATTTCCATGGATTCCTTTTAACTAATGTTCTGGAATTGGATTTACCCCACTGAGTGAGCTCTTAGTCCAAAAAAATACAAGTCCTGTAAATGGAGTTTTTCAGGGACCTTAGAGAGGTCAACTGGTAACAATTCTCTGAGGACAGGACATTTTGGGGATCTCCAAACCTGTTCTTCCTCCCTTGATGGCTGTTAGCCTACTATTTTCAAGCCTGCCACAGTGCTAGGGAGAGAGGTATTGGAAGTTGGAACATTAAAATGCTATAAAACTTGTTGTTCTTAGTGAAAGTCAGCCAGTTTTCTTGAATAAATGTTTTTTGACATTCTATATGCGTTTGGTTAATTTCCAAAGTTCTGCAAAATTAATTCTGACCATTTTTGGTCATGGTTCTTGTTAATTTTATAGAGGAGCAGACTTTTTTTTGTATTTTTGCGGTATGTGGGCCTCTCACTGTTGTGGCCTCTCCTGTTGCGGAGCAACAGGCTCCGGACGCGCAGACTCAGCAGCCATGGCTCACGGGCCCAGCCGCTCCGTGGCATGTGGGATCTTCCCGGACTGGGGCATGAACCCATGTCCCCTGCATCGGCAGGTGGACTCTCAACCACTGCACCACCAGGGAAGCCCAGGAGCAGATTTTTTGAAGGTTTTTTTACTCTGACTTTCCAGAAGTGCTTTTCCTACATTGATTGATTTTTAAAGGTTAAAACATCCTTGCAGTCCTTGGATATACCCTACTTGGTCATGCAATATTTCTATATATTGTTGGATTTCATTTACTACAGTTTTGATTAGACTTTTTGCATTTATGCTCATGAGGAATATTTTTGTGTATTTTTTAAATTGCATTTTTTTTAAATCAAGTTAAAGTTGTTCATATAGAATGAGTAGAAAATGTTCCCTTCTTTTAAATTTTATAGACAATTGTGTAGAATTATTTTTTATTTCATGTGAAGCTATATGGCCTGGAGTTTTCTTTGTGGAAAACATTTTAATTACAAGTTATTATTTCACTGAAGGAGGGTTATTCAGATTATCTATTTCTTCATGATTGAATTTTGGTAGTTTGTATCCTTCAATAAATTTTTCCATTTCATTTTTTAACTAAGCAGGATTCTATGGTCCCTTCCCAGGACAGGGCCCTCCCCCCATTTCCTCTGACTGCTTGTTGTTTGTAGAAAAGCTGTAGTCTCCCAAGGCCTCCCATGAGTCACAAAGGTCTGGCTCAAGAATTAATGATTGAAAGGATGTGAACATGTAGTGACAAAAGTAGCAGTTGGGCTAGGAGAACTGGTAACAATTTAAACAGTAAATCAGCCATATGGCAGTCTCAGAATCTTTAGTTCCTCTCTGAAGTACCTAAACAGTATGTGATGCACATTTATTGAGTTGTTTACTGACGTTAAGACCTCCACAAGTGGAAGAAATTAACAACTTGATGACCATGAGCACGTAGCCCCCAGACAGTAAAGTCTGAGGATTGATAATGTTAACCCTTGTGACAACACACTGTTACCTCTTCATCAACCAATCGGAGGATTGTACACAAGCTGATCACACACACTGTGACTCCTCTCCCTCACCTTGCTTTTTAAAATCCCTCCCTAAAACCCATCTGAGAATTGGGGTCTTTTGAGCATGAGTCACTTCTTTCTCCTTGCATGGCCCTTGCATTAAAATTTTCTTGGCTCCAAGCTCTGATATTTTGATTTGTTTGTCCTCACTGTGCATTGGGTACATGAACTCAGGTTTCAAATTTATTGGCATACGTTTTTCATAAATTCCACTTATTAACATTTTAATATCCATAGAATCTCTAATGATACCCCTTTCTCACATTTCCAGATAATGGTATTTGCGTCTTCCATCCCCCCTTAATCTGGCTATAATTTTTGTCAATGTTATTCTTCTTCTCAACTGACCAGTTTTCAATTTCATTTATTTTTCTTTATAAATATATTTATTTTCTATTTTATTGATTTTGCTCTTATCTGTATGATTGCCTTTCTTTCTCTTTCTCTGGGTTTAGTTTGCTCATTTAAAATGTCTTAAGGTGGAAAATAAAGTCATTGGTTTGAGATCTTTCTTCTTTTCTAATATAGGCATTTTAGTGCTATAAATTTCCCCCTAAATACAGCTTTAGGTGCATCCCACCCATTTTGACATGTTATGTTTTAATCTTTTCCATTTCAAAATGCTGTATAATTTTCTTTGATGAATGAATATGTTAGAAATGCTAATTTCAATTTCTAATTCTTTGGAGGATTTTCAAGAGATATTCTTTATTGATTTCTAATTCCATCACATTGTGGAATTAAATTAACATGGTTTATATTAATTTAATTGTTTTAAATTTATTAAGACACAATTTATGGTCCTCCCAGTATATGAAGAATTCCAAAAGGCACATGGATGGAGCTGCTTATTTCTATTCTCTTATGTGCTGATACTAGTTGTAGCAATTCTATGCAAAAAAAAAAATTGTCAGAAAAAGTAAATATTAATTGAGAAAATGCATAAATGGTAATCATAATAAAATAAAATTTGGTCTCATGGCCATTATGTAACATCTAAATGTTCTATATTCCCTTATAATTTCCCAATATTACTGATAACACTCTTAATCTATAGTCACGATGACTTTTTAAGTTATTTATATGTTTCTATATTTAAACTTTTATTTCAATATTTATTCACAGTTAACAACAAATAGTTTAAAATATATGACACCAGAACTCTGTTTAATGTGAAACTCTAAGCATGAAGTCTGCCTAATGAAGGTATTATGACAGTGCAATTTGATAAGAGAATGGAAAAGCACGTGCATAGAGGCATCGTAAAATTACTGAGGAGGTCACCATATTGGTCCAATTTTTAAAGTGTTCTCTTCCTATGAATAGACATCCAGCTGGAACCTCTGATTAATGTCTGGAAATAATCTAGAATCCCCAGACAAGTATGCTTACCATTGATCTTGGTAAGGTAGCTCTTGACAAATTAGCATTTCTATAACTGGGTTACATTCCTACAGAGTTATTATTTGTATTAAGACAATAAATGCTTCAGCTTTAGTAAATGTTTCAGCTTTAGTTTATTGAAGCTAGCAATTTGGAAGCTGCATAAACTTCTGCAGAAACACTTCTCTCTATGGGGATGGCACAGTTTGGAATACGGTAATGTTGACACATGCAAAAATTAGAACAGAATAAATAATGTGGCAGAAATCAATTTTAAATATTTATCACTTAGATTATTGGAGCAAAAAGCAATCAACACCACAACTACATCCCATATAAGCTTGCTGTTAGGAACTTTATCTTTTCTCACTCTCCTAAGCAATATTTGTTCACATTGGAACAATACTGTTATTGTCAAGTGCTGATCTACTGATTGTATCACTCGATCTAACTATATTTTTACTTGATCTGCACTTACAATTTTTTCATTAATTTTCTCTCTCCAGTAATACTTTTTAAAAAACTTTTACTTTTTCTATTTAGGGACAACACCCATATTTCTAATATGCAAAAATTTAGCCAAACTCTCTAGATGGAATCATATTAATGCTTTCCTGCCATATATGCTTTTCCATTTTTCTTAGACCTGCTTAGCCAAACCAAGAGCGTCACTAACTTACACTCCAATCTCTATTCAATCATGCCCACTTTGCCACAGTCTCTCAATCTAATTAGCATTTTTTGTAAGTAAATAATAAGTTTACCACAAAACTAAATCTGGCCTGGAGAAATGACCTTGGATTTATCTTCACACAAATAGTATACTTAGAAAATACTGACAAGATAACCTGTGAATATTGAGGGCAAGGAGACTTTAACCTATGTTTATTGGAAATGCTTGATTTGTGGGCACACCCCAGAGTTAGGTAAGCCATGTTTGATATGTAAGTTTGAGTCGACATGACCCTAACCTTATATATACAAAGCACACTGGCAACCATATGTTCTTATTTCTCTGTGTCAAGTTCACAAACACACTCATACATACATAAACATACATCTAGGCTCTCATCTGAATAAACCACACAATGTTTATAGGGTGGTTGGTGCAAAATAAGAGTGTTTCAGTAGCTATTAGACTTTCAATGAAATGATAATAATTTTCAAGATTTACCACTAGATTAAAATTCTTTGTATTCTGTGTCATTAATCTACTACTTTAACATGACACCATAACTTATAGCTTTATATTTATTTTCTTATTTGTTCATTCTCAAGCATGAATTGCCAGCACAAAGAAATGAAAAGAAAAATCCATATACCAAATATAAATCTTCTCAAGTTATCTGGAAAGAAACACACGTAGTACCAGAATCTTAAAAATTCCTACTAGGAAGCTATCCTGAGTAATTTCTTCATGTTAACACTCTTTTAAATACAGTGTAATCAATTTTGCCCTCTCATTGTCATCTTAAATTAATTATCAGAATTTATTATTATAAATAAAATCTTGTATGATTTATCTAAACAATAGCTTTTTCAGAACATCTGAACCTTAGTATACAAATTTTGTTTTGAAATTAATAATAGTATTCAAGTGATTGGAATTGAAAGGCTGTTATGGCATGGCTGTGAGTATTTAACGTTACTGCAATGTTTGATTTACTGAAATATCTGTGTTTAAAAGAGAACTTCTTGACTTATCCTAAAGACATCAATTGTTAGTCCCCAAATAACACATTATTTAGTAGACAATATTCCTAGGAAATTTATTAGCTAACATTTGGTCTATTTTGATGGGATATTTTAAACTTTCTACTAAAATATATGTGTAGAAAAGAGCATGCAGTATAATTGTAAAGCTTAATTAATTTGCCATCCAAACAACACAGCAACTAATCAACACACACAGGTTGTAATACAAATATTACAAGCATTCCAAAAACAACCCAGGTGCCTTATTTCCATGACAATCTCCTACATGACTTTCAATGACTAACTCATTTTCAGATCATAGGTTAGTAAATACACATCAGATATGGATGTGGCAATTTCAAAATGGAAATAACTGGCAAGATAGAATACTGCATCCACAATGATATAATTACATGCTAATGTAATAATCAGTGAAAATGGAATATTCACTAAATTATGCCACCCTCTGGGCCATTAGAGAGATACAAAATTATTCCAAAGTAATAAAATATATTCAAAGTATTTTTTATCATATGGAATCAAGTTAGAAATCAGTAATAAAAATCGATAGAAAAAGTCCAGCTGTTTGGAAATTAAGCAATGTCCTTCTAATAATCCATAATTCAAAAATAAATCAATATGAAATTAGAAAATACATTTATGTGAGGAATAAGAAGGATGAAGAATGCCAAACTTGTGCTCTTGTGACTTATAAGGAAGTTTAGAGTAAAAAGCAATATATGAGAATTGAAGAAGGCTGAAAATCAATAGATTATATATCACAAGAGCTAGATCAAGGAGACTGAATCAAGCTCCAGAAGAGTAAAGAAAAATTAATGAGATTAAGGGCAGAAAAACACCAAAATAGAAAGCAGACAGGTAATCGGAAATATTAACAAATATTAGTAATTTGAAATAGTTAGTATGATTGAAACCCTCCTGGCAAGATTAATCAAGAATTAGAGATAACACAAAATGCTTAATCTAAAAGACATACTGCTATTTTAAAAACAAAATACCTAAAAAATAAAGACTTACAAAATAAGAAGAGCATATTACTAACACAACAATGAATTTGATGTTTCAAATAAAATGTTCATCTGATTAGTAAGAATCTTGTGCAAATGATGTAGTCACAAAGAGAAAAAAATTATACAGTTCATTTTTATAAACTTAAAAAAAACATAAAAATAAAGTACATTTTTCAGAAGGAGCAGCATTTGGGGAGAAGAGGTTGGAGCTGGTCATAAGGAAGGGTTTTATTATGCCAGTCCTATTCTGCTTCTGTGTCTGAATCCTGTACTATTGTAGAGTAATAATATGGGCAATTTACTGAATATATATTATGCATCAATATAGTGTTATACTCTTTGGATTGAGACAGTATCCCTGACTTCATGGCTCTGTGAATCTACTAATAGTAACAAATATGCAAAAAAGGGTTTGCGAGAAGACATTTTTAAAAGTAAAAACATGTCTCATTTTTCCTGCTATTCATGTGCTTGCTCCAAAGCTTGTTAATGATCAAGGTTCTAGAGTTCATTTCAATATCTGGCTAAACCAATTTCCTTTTTTGATCTATGACTATTTTTTTTAGTTATTATCAACTCTTTAGAATTATCTCTATGGTTCTATAGAATAAATATAAATAAACAATACATAATAAATATAAACATAAGTACTTCTTGATAGAATGTGTGACAGAACTTTGTCAAGAAAAATGTTTACCTGTCCTTAGGGCATTCATCTCAAAGTACCAGGTAACACATAATCTTCAACATAGCTTGCCAGGAAATATATAGACCACTCTTTTTAGTGATGCATATTTCAACTTTCAGAAATAATGATGCCATATGTGATATTTCATATTTCTCCATTTGATATCTCTAACATAATACCTTTTCTTTTTAGCCCAACACAGTATTGAAAACTGAACTATTTTGGGTTTCAAAAGAATATGGCAACGTTTATTGTATAAAAACTTCATGGTCTTAAAGAGATCTAACAAAATTTCTCATACAACTTTCCATGTTGCAAAAATGAGAAACAACTAATTTATGCCAATCCACAAATATTAAAGTAGAAACAAAAAAGCAATGCAGTGTGACCACAAATGCCTATGAATAATTGAGCCTGTGTCCTGAAATCCCAACAATAAAACAGATGAGGAAAATCTGATAATATTTTGGAAGATTCCGATTTTACTACAATAATTTTTTGATCCACTATGAAATTACCAAAAATTCTCTAAAATTCTACATTTTTCCATCAAAGCAGAAAAGAGTTAAAATGAAAGAAGAAATTATAAAGATTCAATAATGTAAGTGACCTTAGTGAGGGTCTCAAATAGAAAAAGGACACATCATCAAAATATTCTCAAATAAGCCTCTAAAAAGATAAACAGAGAGACCTCAGGACCTGGCACAGAGCATATGAAATATGAATTTCAAATAGCTACTCACCCCTGTCCTCTGAATTGGAAGACCTGATTCCAGTCCTTCTATTTCCGCAAAACATAACAAAAAGAAAAGCAGAGTCTTAGAAAATATTCAGTAGTAAAAATAACAAAGAACTAAAATTTGGTACCATTACCATTATTTACTGTACACATGCAGTGTTTCCTTCTTTTAGTTCAACATTACTGAGACTTTCAGTACCCATCACAGTTGCTTGTCCCCTTCTTAATTCAATCCTTTTCATTTTCTAATTCATTACACAAGAACATATTTCCCATATACATGTATATATAGTCATATTTATGACTCTGTTCAAAGTGACCAAAATAAAGCAAAATGGATCACTGATCATAAAGGTACATACTGCCTTATAAGATAGGACACTAATGCCCTTTTCTGTGAGAAAGAAAAAAGCATGCTAACAGTGGCATTATGTTGTTACTCAGGGGTCACCAAATAGAGCCAGGCTCTGAGAGTCTTATTTGTCTTATTAGAGGGGCATTCATATGGACCTCAGATTGACATCTGGAATGAGTCCTTCAGCATCCTCAGACAGTTGTGCTCATCATTGATCCAGACAAGCACCCTCCCAACAAATAAGCATTTCCACAGCCAGGCTTATTTCCTTCAGGCTTATCTACTGCACTATGAATAAAGAACAGTACATGGTAGAGTAGACATCCTATTTAGTACCTGAATAATGGAATTCTTATATATATAACTGGAAAAAAGTGACCTTGGATTGTTCTAATAAAATTAGATAAAATCCATTGGGAAAACACAGAAAAACTTAATCAACTAAAAATTTGAAGAGTAATTAGTGTAGCAAAGTTATATGTAGTATAATTACAGTACAAATATAAGTAGAAGCATCTATGTTCTGAATGTTCCAGATATAGATTAAAAATATCAATGTTTAGCACACTTGTATTTAACTACAAGATTATTGTCATTCAATACAAAATAGTGAAAAAAGGAATTACAGCAATGACTCTCCAAAATTATTCAGGTTACTTTTAAAAAACGTTTTAAAAAGGGAAGAAACAATAATGAGAATTCCTTGAACTATGTAGAGACATTCACAAGAAAAAATATATCTATCATAAAAATATTCTTCCTTGAGTCTCTGAACGATCTCACATTGACTACTGACATCACTAGTCATAAAACACATAAGAATTTTGAATGTACCAGAGTAGCTGCTCACTTTTCTTCCCTGAAAATAACTTGTTCACTTGAAAGAAGAGTAACTTGTTCTAGTTTTTGACCTGCAGCAAAATATCACAAAGAAAATAGATCAGATCATACAATGAATTAAATTAATTAAAAATAAAGCATAACATTGGTTCCATTTTAATTAATCATATAGGCTTTCCTTGCCAGAAACATCACAGTTGCTTCATCCATTGTCACCATTGCCATTTCATTTATCCACTTGTTTCCTCTCTGAGTTTTTTACTTTTTGCAAATTGCCTATAATCCTCTGTACTGAACTATGCAAATAAGTGACACAGCAGTTATCTCAAATGGAAAATTCTAAAGTTGTATTCCATCCAATAAAGACTTTATAAATATCTTATGATGTAAAAGTACCTCTGACTTAAAAATGCAAGACACATGGTAAGAGTATTGTGCTATTATTGAGGAGGTTAAAAATTAAGCCAGTTCTGAGAGTGTTGTCTTATTAGAAGGCCACTCAGCAGGATCTCAGTAACCTTGATACTTATGCTCATCCTTGATCCAGACAGGACAACTACCAACAAATAAGCGTTCCTTACACACACTAATGCTCTTGACAATTTACCACTTTCATCCAACTTGTAGTGGAAAATGGCACAGGTAGACATTTGACTTGATTTTAGTAACACTGGTTATAATGGCAACTCGGGAAGCTTCCCAGTATTCTTCTGTCTAGAATGATACATGAAGTGATATTGCACTGGGGCAATTTTCAATGCTGATATATTTATCCAGTATGATAGAAACAAAGAAAGAGTAGTTAACTGTGAACTTGGGTAATATCACTTAAAAGATTATTAAAGTATGCAAAGTATAAAATATGATACTCCTTTTATCCAATAGATCTGTACTCCCTAGCCACAGAATATATGTGTTCATATAGAAATCATAGGATAAAAAAAAACCCACAAAACAACCAGGAAACAATTAACAAAGTGGCAATAAGTACATAACTATCAATAATTACTTTAATTGTAATAGACTGAATGTTCCATGCAAAAGACATAGAATGGCACTGAGTAGATACAAAAAAAGACCCATATATATGCTGCCTACAAGAGACTCATTTCACATCTAAAGATACACACAGACTGAAAATGAGGAATGAAAAAATGTATTCAATGCAAATGGAAACAAAAGAAATCTGGAGTAGCAATACTTGTATCAGGCAAAATAGACAATAAAACAAATACTGTAACAAGAAACAAAGAAGGACATTATATAATGATTAAGTGATCAACCTAGTAATAAGATATAACAATTGAAAATATCTATGCACACGACATAGGACCATCTAAATACATAAAGCATATATTAACGAACATAAAGAAAGAAACTGACAGTAACATAATAATAGTACAGGACTTTAACACCACACTTACCTCAATGGACAGATCAACCATACAGAAAATCAATAAGGAAACACTAAGCTTAAATGAAACATTATATCAGGTGGCCTTAATAGATATATGTAGAACATTCCATAAAAAAGCAACAGAATAAACATTATTTTCAAATGCACATGGAACATTCTGCAGGATAGATCACATGCTAGGCCACAAAACAAGTCTCAATAAATTTAAGAAAATTGAAATCAGATCAAGCATTTTTTGCAACCACAGTGATATGACACAAGAAATCAATTACAAGAAAAAAATAGCAAAAATTCAAAAACATGGAGTCTAAACAATATGCTACTAAATAGCCAAAGAGGTACTAAAAATATACCTGGAGACAAATGAAAACATAAAAACAATTTTCCAAAATCTTTGCAGCAAAAGCAGTTCTAAGAGGGAAGTTTATAGTAGGCTATACAAACTTACTTTAGAAAACCAACAAACAAATCTCAGAGAATAACCTTACACCTAAAGGAACTAGAAAAAGAGCAAACAAACCCAAAAGTTATTAAAAGAAATAACATAAGAGCAGAAATTAAAAAACATAGAGACTAAGAAACAATAGAAAATTCAATGAGACAAAGAATCATCAAGAAAGAAAGAGAGCAGACCCAAATAAATAAAATCAGTAATAAAAATGAAAAGTTACAATCAGCACCACAGAAATACAAAAGGTCATAGAGATTACTATGAACAACTATACACCAATAAAATGGAAAACCTAGAAGAAATGAATAAATTCCTAAAAACATACAATCTGCCAAGATTGAATCAGGAAAAAATAGAAAGTATAAACACCCAATTACCAGTAATAAAATTGAATCATTAATGTTAAAACTCCTAACAAACAAAAGTCAAGGACTAGATGGCTTCACAGGTGAATTCTACTAAACATTTAAAGAATAGTTAATGCTCATCCTTCTCAAACTATTTCAAAAAATTGAAGAGGAAAGTACGTTTTCAAACCCATTCTACAAGGCCAGCATCACCTTGATACCAAAATCAGACAAAGACAATATAAAAAAAGGAAAATTACAGGTCAATATAACTGATGAACATAGATGTAAAAATTCCCAAAAATATATTAGCAAACTGATTTCAACAATACACCAAAAGGATCACACTTGACCATAATCAAGTGGGATTTATCCCAGGGATGCAAGGATGGTTCAATATTAACAAATCAATCAATGTGATACTCCTCATTATCAAATTGAGGAATAAAAATCATATGACCTTCTCAATAGATACAGAGAAAGCTTTTGACAAAATTCAACATCTATTTAATATAAAATACCAACAAATTAGGTATAGAGGGAACATAACATAATAAAGGCCATTTATGACAAACCCACAGCTAACATCTTATTCAATGGTGAAAAATTAAAATCATCATCTCTAAGATAAGGAGCAAGGCAGGGATGCCCATTCTTACCACTTTTATTTAGCATAGTATTGGAATATCTAGCCACAGCAATCAGACAAAAAAAAAAAGGAAATTAAATTGGGAAGAAGTAAATCTGTCACTGTTTGTAGATGACAGGATACTATATATAAAAAATCCTAGGGGGCTTCCCTGGTGGCGCAGTGGTTGGGAGTCCACCTGCCGATGCAGGGGATGCGGGTTCGTGCCCCGGTCCGGGAAGATCCCACATGCCGCGGAGCGGCTGGGCCCATGAGCCATGGCCTCTGAGCCTGCACGTCCGGAGCCTGTGCTCTGCAATGGGAGAGACCACAACAGTGAGAGGCCCACATACAGAAAAAAAAAGTCCTAAAGATTCCACCAAACAACTACTAGAACTCTTCTATGACTTCAATAAAGTTGAAGGATATAAAATTCACACACACAAATCTGTTGTATTTATATACACTGATAACAAGCTATCAGAAAGAGAAATTATGAAAACAGTCATTTACAATTGCATCAAAAAAATAACATACCCAGGCATAAATCTAACCATGGAAGTAAAAGATTTATACTAAAAAATCTATAAGACATTGATGAAAAATCTTGAAGATGACATAAATAAATGGAAATATACTCCTTGCTTATAGATTGGAAGAATTAATATTTTTAAAATGACCATAGTACCCAAGCCAAACTTAGATTCAATTCAATCCCTATCAAAATACCAATGGCATTTTTTACAGAACAAGAAGAAATAATTCTAAAATTTTATTTAAACCTTAAAAAAAAGCCAAAACAATCTTTAGGAAAAGAACAAAGCTAGAAGTATCATGGTACCTAATTTCAAACTATAATACAAAGCTACAGTAATCAAAACAGTATGGTACTGGCACAAAAACAGACACAGAGGTCAACTGAACAAAATACAGAGCCCAGAAATAAGCCCATGCTTATATGATAAATTAATCTACAACAAAGGAAGAAAGAATATACAGTGGAGGAAAAGAGAGCCTCTTCAATAAATGTTTTTTGGAAAACCAGACAGTTACATGCAAAAGAATAAAAATGGACCACTTCCTCACATCATATACAAAAATAAAAATATTAATTAAAGACTTAAATGTAAAAGCACAAACCATAAAAATCCTAGAAGAAAACCTAGACAATACATTCTTTGACATCATTCTTAACAATGTTTTTTTGGATTTGTCTCAGGCAAGGTATAAAAAGCCAAAAAAAAAAAAAAAGGGTGGGTGGGACTACATTAAACTAAAAGCTTTTGCATAGTGAAGAAAACTATCAACACAATGAAAAGGCAGCCTAATAAATAGTAGAAGATATTTTCAAATGATATATCTGATAAGAAGTTAATATCAAAAGTATGTAACAAACTCATACAACTGAACATCAAAAAAATGAAACCACCCAATTAAAAAACGAGCAGAGGATCTGAACAGCCATTTTTCCGAAGAAGATATACAGATGGACAACAGATACATAAAAAGATGCTCAACATTATTAAACACCAGGGAAATGCAATTTAAAAACATGAGATACCACCTCACACCTATCAGAATGACATTAAATAATCAAAATGACAACAAATAAGCATTGGTGAGTATGTGGTGAAAAATGAACTCTTGGGACTTCCCTGGTGGCACAGTGGTTAAGAATCTGCCTGCCAATACAGGCGACATGGGTTTGAGACCTGGTCCGGGAAGATCCTACATGCAGTGGAGCAGCTAAGTCCGTGCACCACAACTACTGAGCCTGTGCTCTAGAGCCCATGAGCCACAACTACTGAGCCTGTGTGCCACAACTACCGAAGCCCACACACCTAGAGCTTGTGCTCTGCAACAAGAGAAGACAATTCAATGAGAAGCCTGCACACTGCAGTGAAGAGTAGCCCATGCTCACCATAACTAGAGAAAGCCTGTGCCCAGCAATAAAAACCTAATGCAGCCAAAAAATAAAGAAATTTATTTTTAAAAATCATTGAAAAAATAAAGAAAAGTGAACCCTCATGCACTGTTGGTGGGATTGCAAATTGGGGCAGCCACTATGGAAAACAGTATGGAGGTTCCTCAAGATATTTAAAATACAACTGTTATATAATCCAGCAATTTAACTTCTGAGTATTTACATAAAGAAAAAAAAACCTCTAATTCAAAAAAATATAGATGTAGTCCAATATTTATTGCAGCATTATTTATATAGCCAAGATGTGGAAACAGTATAAGTGTCCATTGATAGGTGAATGAATAAAAACAATATGGTATATGTATGCAATGGAATATTATTCATCCATAAAAAGAATGAAATCTTGACATTTATGAAAACATGGATGGACCTATAGGGCATTATGCTAAGTGAATTAAGTCAAATAGATAAAGACAAATACCATATGATCTCAATTATCTTTGGACTCAATTAACAATACAAACAAAAAACCAAAATAAAAACAGAGTCACAGATACAGAGAAAAAAATGGGTGGTTTCCAGAGGGATGATGGGTGGGGGATGGGCAAAATAGGTGAAGGGAATTAAGAGGTATAAATTTTCAATTATAAACTAAATAAACCACTGGAATGTAGTATATAGCATAAGGAATATGGTCAATAACATTGTAATAAATTTATATGAGGACAAATTGTTACTAGATTTATTGTGATTATTTCATAATGTATGTAATAAACGTCAAATGACTGTTAGTACACCCGATACTAATATAATATTATACACCAATTGTATTTCAATAAAAAATAAAATATATTAAAAGCTACAGTGACACCATTTTATGTAAGGGACTTGAGCATCCCAGGATTCTATTATCCTCATGGGTCCTGGAAAAAATCCCCTGTGAACACCGAGGGGCAACTGTACTTACTGCTCTGAAGCTAGCATGGTTGCTGAATGCTTATTCAGAAAATATCTTCACAGGAGTGGAATGGCTATTCAAGGGCTGAGCTGCCCAGCTCAGTCTTTCAGATGTCTCATGTGGTGAGAGCTGAACTGACCTGAGGGAGCCAGCAGCCTGGATGCAAGGCTGATGGTGGAGTAGAAGGACCTGATCTCACCTACTCTCATGAAAACACCAAAATCACAAAAAACTGCTGAACAACCATTGACAAAAAAACCTGGAACCTAGAGAAAGGATATTCTACTTCTGAAGAGGAAGCCACAACAAGATGGTAGGACAGGCACATTCATGATACAATCAAATCCCATAGCCACCAAGTGGGTGACCCACAAACTGGAAAATAATTATACTGAAGAGGTTCTCCCACAAGAGTGAGAGTTCTGAGCCCCATGTCAGGCTCCCTAGTCTGGGGTCTGGCATTGGGTTGAGGAGCCCCCACAGCATTTGGCTTTGGAGACCAGTGGGGCTCGATTGCAGGAATTCCACAAGTTTTGGGGAAACAGAAACTACACTCTTGGAGGGTGCACATAAACTCTTGTGTACACCAGGACCAGGGGAAAAAGGAGTGACTTCAGAGGAGCCTGGGCCAGACCTACCTGCTGGACTTGTAGGGTCTCCTGAGGAGGCCTGAGGTGACTGTGGCTCACTAAGGTGACAAGGACACTGGTGGTGGAGGTACTGGGGAGTACTCATTGGCATGAGCTGTTCTAGAGACCATTTAGATATCAAGATGTGACCCCACCCAAGAGCCCTTAGGCTCCAGTGCTAGGATGCCTCAGGCCAAACAACCAACAGGGCCAGAACACAACTCCACCCATTAGCAGATAAGCTACTTAGAGTCTTTCTGAGGCCACAGCCACCACTAAACACACACCTTGTCATGGCCCTGTCCACCAGAGAGACAAAACCCAGCTTCACCCATCAGAGGGCAGGCACCAGTCCCTCTAACCAGGTAGCCTGAACAAGCCTCATCCACAAGGGGGCAGACACCAGAAGCAAGAGGAACTACAATCTTGCAGCCTGCTGATTAGTTAGACAAAATAAGATGGCAGAGGAATATGTTCCAGATGAAGGAACAAGATAAAACTCCAGAGGAACAACTAAGTGAAGGGGAGATAGGAAACGTACCTGAAAAAGGATTCAGACTAATGATAATAAAGATGATCCAAGATATCAGAAAAAGAATAGAGGCATGGACTGAGAAGATACAAGAAATGTTTAATGAAGAGCTAGAACATATAAAGAAAAAATAGAGATGAACAATAAAATAATTGAAATGAAAAATACACCAGAAGGAATCAATAGCAGAATAAATGAGGCAGAAGAACAGATAAATGAGCTGGAAGACAGAAAGGTGGAAATCACTTCTGCAGAACAGAATAAAGAAAAAAGAGCAAAAAAAAATAAGGACAGTTTAAGAGGTCTCTGGGACAACATTAAATGCACCAACATTCACATTATATGGGTCCCAGAAGGAGAAGAGAGAAAGGGCCTGAGAAAATACTTGAAGAGAAAATAGCTGAAAATTTCCCTAACAAGGGAAAGAAAACAATCACCCAATTCCAGCAAATGCAGAGAGTCCCAGGCAGGATAAACGCAAGGAGGAACATGTGGAGACACATATTAATCAAACTGAAAAAAAATAAACACAAAGAGAAGATATTAAAAGTAACAAGGGAAAAACAACAAATAACATATAAGGGAATTCCCATAAGGTTATTAGCTGACATTTTAGCAGAAACTCTGCAGGCCAGAAGGGAGTGGCATGATATATTTCAAGTGATAAAAGGGAAAAACCTACAACAAATAATACTCTACCATCAAGGCCCTCATTCAGATTCAACAGAGAAATCAAAAGATTTACAGACAAGCAAATGCCAAGAGAATTCAGCACCAGCAAACCAGCTTTACAACAAATGCTAAAGGAAGTTCTCTAGGTGGAAAAGAAAAGGTCACAACTAGAAACAAAATAATTACAAATGGGAAAGCTCACTGGTAAAGGCAAAGAAAAAGTAAAGGTAGGAAATCATCCACATACAAATATGATATCAAAATGAGCAATTATGAGGAGTGTACAAATGCAGGATATTGAAAATGTGTTGAAAATTAAAAGACCAGCAACTTAAAACAATCTTTTGTATATATAGACTGCTATATCAAAACCTCGTGGTAATGACAAACCAAAAAACTACAATAGATACACACATTAAAGAAAAAGGAATACAAATACAACACTAAATGTAGTCATCAAAAAGAAGAGAAAGGAACAAAAGAGGAAGAGAAGAAAAAAACCCTACAAAAACAAATCCAAAACAATAAACAAAATGGCATCATGAACAAACATATCAGTAATTGTCTTAAATGTAAATGGATTAAATGCTCCAACCAAAAGACACAAACTGGCTGAATGGACACAAGAACAAAACCTGTATATATGCTGTCTACAAGAAACCCACTTCAGATCTAGGAACACATACAGACTGAAAGTGAGGGAATGGAAAAAGTTATTGCATGCAAACGGAAATCAAAAGAAAGATGCCATAGCAATACTCATATCAGATAAAATAGACTTAAAGACTGTTACAAGAGACAAAGAAGGACACTATATAATGACCAAGGGATCAATCCAAGAAGAATATATAACATTTGTAAATATATATGCACCCAACATAGGAGCATCTCAATATATAAGACAAATGCTAACAGCCATAAAAAGAGAAATTGACAGTAACACAATAATAGTGGGGGACTTTAACATCCCCCCTTACATCAATGGACAGACCATCCAGACAGAAAAGCATTAAGGAAACATAGGCATTAAGTGACACATTATACACTTAATTGATATTTATAGAGCATTCCATCCAAGCATAAAACACATTCTTTTCAAGTGCACATGGAACATTCTCCAGGATAGATAATATCTTGGGCCAAAATTTGAGCCTCAGTAAATTTAAGAAAATTGAAATCATATCAAGTATCTTTTCCACCCACAATGCTATGAGATTAGAGATCAAGTACAAGAAAAAAAACTGTAAAAAACACAAATATGTGGAGGCTAAAAAAATGCTACTAAACAACCAATGGATCACTGAAGAAATCAAAGAGGAAATCAAAAAATACTTAGAGGCAAACAAAAAAGAAAACACCACGATCCAAAACTTATGGGACACGGGAAAAGCATTTCTAACAGAGAAGTTTATAGCAATACGATCTAACCTCAGGAAACAAGAAAAATCCCAAATGAATTATGTAACCTTACACCTAAAGCAACTAGAGAAAAAATAACAAACAAAACTCAGAGTTAGTAGATGGAAAGAAATCATAAAGATCAAGGCAGAAATAATTGAAATAGAGCCAAGGAAACAGTAGCAAAGATCAATGAAACTAAAATCTGGTTCTTTGAGAAGATAAACAAAATTGATAAACCTTTAGCCAGACTCATTAAGAAAAAGGGGGAGATGATTCAAATCAATAAAATTAGGAAGGAGAAAGGAGAAGTTACACCTGACACTACAGAAATACAGAGGATCATAAGAGACTACTACAAGAAAATATACACCAATAAAATGGAGAACCTAGAAGAAATAGACAAATTCTTCGAAAGGTACAACCTTCCAAGACTGAATCAGGAAGAAATAGAAAATATTAAAAGACCAATAACAAGTACTGAAATTGAAATTGTGATGAAAAATCTTCCAACAAACAAAAATCCAGGACCAGATAGTTTCACAGGCGAATTCTATCAAACTTTTACAGAAGAGTTAACATCTATCCTTTTGAAACTCTTCCAAAAACTTGCAGAGGAAAGAACACTCCCAAGCTCATTCTACGAGGCCACCATCACCCTGATACAAAAGCCAGACAAGGATACCACAAAAAAGGAAAATTATAGGCCAAATCACCAAGGAACATAGATGCAAAAATCCTCAACAAAAATACTAGCAAACCAAATCCAACAATACATAATAAAGGATCATACACCATGATCAAATGGGATGTTTCCAAGGCATTCAAGAATTTTTCAATATCCACAAATCCACAGCTTTCAAAAGAAAGCTGGAGTAGCAATACTCATATCAGACAAAATAGACTTTAAAATAAAGACTGTTACAAGAGACAAAGAAGGACACTACATAATGATCAAGGGATCAATCCATCAATCAGTGTGATGCACCACATTAACAAATTGAAGGAAAAAAATATGATCATCTCAATAGAAGCAAAAATATAATTTGACAAAGTTCAACACTCATTTATGATAATAACTCTCCAGAAAGTGGGCAGAGAGGGAACCTACCTCAACATAATAAAGGCCATATATGACAAACCCATAGCTAACATCATACTTAATGGTGAAAAGCTGAAAGCATTTCCTGTAAGATCAGTAACAAGACAAGGATGTCCACTTTCACCAATTTTATTCAACATAGTTTTGGAAGTCATAGCCATGGCAATCAGAGAAGAAAAAGAAATAATTGAAAAGAAGAAGTAAATCTGTCACTGCTTACAGATGCATGACACTATACATAGAAAATCCTAAAGATGCTAGCAGAAAACTACTAGTGCTCATCAATGAATTCAGTAAAGTTGCAGGATACAAAATTAACACACTGAAATCTGTTGCATTTCTATACACTAGCAAGGAATGATGAGAAATTAAGGAAGCAATCCCCTTTACCACTGCATCAAAAAGAATAAAATACCTAGGAATAAACCTATCTAAGGAGGCAAAAGGCCTGTATTCAGAAAAATATATGATGCTGATAAAAGAAATCGAAGATGACACATACAGGTGGTAAGATATACCATGTTCTTGGATTGGAAGAATCAATATTGTCAAAATGACTATACTACCCAAGGTAATTTACAGATTCAATGTAATCCTTATCAAATTACCCATGACATTTTTTCCAGATCTAGAACAAAAAAATCTTAAAATTTGTATGGAAACATAAAAGACTCAAATATCCAAAGCAATATTGAAAAAGAAAAAAGGAGCTGGAGGAATCAGCCTCCCTGACTTCAGACTATACTACAAGGCTACAGTAATCAAAACAGTTTGGTACTGGCACAAAGACAGACTTATAAATCAATGGAACAGGATAGAAAGCCCAGAAATAAACCCATACACCTATGGTCAACTTATGTATGCCAAAGTAGGCAAGACTATACAATGGAGAAAAACCAGCCTCTTCAATAAGTGGTGCCATACAGTTACATGTAAAAGAGTGAAATCAGAACATTCTCTAACACCATACACAAAAATAAACTCAAAATGGATTAAACACCTAAATGTATGACAAGATATTATAAAACTCTTAGAGGGAAATATAGGCAGAACATTCTTTGACATAAATTGCAGCAATATCTTTTGGGACCCATCACCTAGAGTAATGAAAATAAAAATAAACAACTAAGACCTAATTAAGCATAAATGCTTTTTCACAGCAAGGGAAACCATAAACAAAATGAAAAGACCATCCACAGAATGGGAGAAAATATTTGCGAATGATGCAACTGACAAGGGCTTAGTTTCCAAAATATACAAACAACTCAGGCAGCTCAATATAAAAAAACAAACAACACAATAACACAAATGGGCTGAAGATGTAAATAGACATTTCTCCAAAGAAGACATACAGATGGCCAAAAAGCACGTGAAAAAATGCTCAACATTGCTAATTATTACAGAAATACAAATTAAAACTACAGTGAAGTATCACTTCACACCAGTTAGAAAAGCCTTCATGAAAATGTCTATTAACAATAAATGCTAGAGAGGGTGTGGAGAAACGGGAATCCTCCTACACTGTTGGTAGGAATATAAATTGGTATGGCCACTATGGAGACTAGTATGGAAGTTCCTTAAAAATTAAAAGTAGAGGTACCATATGATCCAACAATCCCACTACTGAGCATATATCCCGAGAATATATATCCATAATCTGGAAAGATACATACACCCCAATGTTCATTGCAGCACTATTTACAATACCCAAGACATGGAAACAACCTAAATGTCCATTGACAGATGAATGGATAAAGAAGATGTGATATATATATATATATATATACACACACACACACACACAATAGAATATTACTCAGCCATAAAAAAGTATGAAATAATGCCACTTTCAGCAATATGGATGAACCTAGAGATTAGCATACTGAGTAAAGTAAGTCAGACAGAGAAAATTATCACATGTTATCACTTATATATGGAATCTAAAACATTATAAAAATGAACTTATTTACAAAACAGAAACAGGTTCACAGACTTAGAAAACAAACTTATGGTTACCAAAGGGGAAATGTGGGGGGAGGGATAAATTAGGAGTTTGGGATTAACAGATATACTCACTACTATATATAAAATAGATAATCAACAAGACCTACTGTATAACACAGGGAACACTACTCAATACTCTGTAATAATCTGTATGGGAAAAAATGTGAAAAATAATAGATATAAGTATATGTATAACTAAATCACTCTGCTGTACACCTGAAACTAACACAACATGGTAAATCAACAATACTTCAATATGAAATAAAATTTTAAAAATAAAATAAAAGCTACAATAATTTAAAAAGTATGTTACCAGCATAAAGACAAATATATAGATCAATTGAATAGAATAGTGAGCCCATAAATAAACCCACAGATATATATTCAACAGACCTTCAACAAGGGAACTAAGAATACACAATGGAAAAATCGTCTCTTCAACCAGGGGTGTTGGGAAAACTCCATCACCACACGCAAAAGCATGAAACTGGACCCCTAACTTATACCACTCACAAATGTTAACACAAAATGTATTAAAGACTTAAACATAAGACCTGAAACCATAAAATTCCTAGAAGAAAACATGGGTAAAATGGTTCTTGATGTTGGTTTTGGCCATAAATTTTTGATATGATACTAAAAGTGCAGGCAACAAAAGTAAAACTAAACAAGTAGGACTACATCAAATTGAAAAGCTTCTGCACAGCAAAGGAAACAACTAGTAAATTGAAAAGACAACCTACAGAATGGGAGAAAATATTTTCAAACCATGTATGTGATAAATGATGAATACACAAATATATAAGGAACTTGTACAACTCAATAGCAATCATCATCATTCAATTAAAAATGGGCAAAAGACCTGAATATATATTTTTCCAATGAAGACAAATGCAAAAGAAGCTCAATATAATTAATCATTAGGGAAATACAAATCAAAACTACAATGAGTTATCACCATTATGAAAAACAGTATGGAGTTTTCTCAACAAATTTAAAATAGAAGATTATATGATCCAGCAAACTGACTCCTGGGTATATAGCCAAAGGAAATGAAATCAGTATCTCAAAGAGATATCTGCACTTCCATGTTCTTTGTAGCATTATTTACAACAGGCAAGATATGGAAACAATATCCATTCATAGATGAATTGAAAAAGAAAATGTATACATATATAAAATAATGAAATATTATGCATAGAAAATAAGAAAATTCTGTGATTTGTTATTACATGGATGAACGTGGAGGGCAGTATGTGAAATGAAAATACCCAGACAGAGATACAAAAATACAGTATGGTATCACTTATATGTAGAATCTTTTAAAAGGCCAATTTTATAGACACAGAGAATAGAATACCAGTGGATAGAGGAGAAGGGGAATTAGGAAGATTAGATCAAAGGGTACAAACTTTTAGTTACTAGATTAGTAACTAATCTAATCTAGTATATAGATTTAATATACAGCATGGTGAATATAGTTAAGAATACAGTATTGCATACTTGAAATTTGGGGGAAGATTTTAAGCATTTTCAACACACACACACACACACACACACGGGAATTAACTGTGGGGTGGGGGATGGAGGTGTTAATTGTCTGGATCTTGGTATTTATATTATGATGTAGAGTGTATCAAACCATCATGTTGTACACCTGAAATATATTCAATTATATTTGTCAATTATTCCTCAATAACTCTGGGGAAAAAGAAAAGCTCTTATTGATTTGAACTATAAAACTACCCACAGATATAATCATTTTGTCCTGAAAATTCTTACCAGATATATGTATCCTTAAGCCCTGGTGTCAGAGTAAACTGGAGACTGGAACATTTATTACAACATTCCTGGGTAGCTACCAGGTACTTCAGGAGATTGAGATTTCATTTTTTCATTATTATTCGATTTGAAAATAACAGTAGTCAAGGATGAGAATTATATCTCTCATGTATGTATTGTTCATGTGGACTATTCTATAATTTCTACACAAAGAATATTTTTCTTACTCTAAAAAGTCCAAAATACTTCTGTTGTAGACTAGAGATATATCAATCACAGACATAAACAAATAGATATTTGACAAGTCCTTGGACTTGCATATCTTCAAGGATGCAATATCAAGAATAACAATAATTAATCACATCAGGTACTTCCTTTCTAAGGAAAGAAGTAAAGCAATGTAAAAGTCAGAAACATTAAAAGAGATGTCAGTTTGCATATATTTTATCCAAGATCACATATCATAGGCAAAGCATATATATGAATCTCAAACTTGAGGCCTCAATTGCCTGGGTCTCTTAATTGTGAGTAGTTTGCCAGTGATTAAAACATATCACAACACTATAACCACCCTGGAAATATACAATAAGAATGAATATGTCTAAGCATTTTTAGGTTATAATAAATATCACTATAGAATAACAAAACTTCTCAAGTTTCAATTAAAGCAAATTCAGAAGAAAAACAAAAAAATTCTCATAAGAATCTTGGAAAGTAGGCCAGTCTTTTATGAGAAGAAAACCCATTATAATATTTATGTTTCCCAATTGAATAAAACTATCAGAGAGCCCTGCTTTTCACTTGTCCAATGTTTTATTTGGAACTTTACAGCCACCACGTTGTACATTGGTGCTGTCACTCACATAACATCATAGACTGGGATATCACCTATTAACCAGACATGCAGAAAGAAAAAATGAGAACAAAAAGCACCATGAATTAGTATCAAAATTCCAAAGAATTTAAAACTGAAGAGTACTAAAATCAAACTGAAACATTTGGAAACTTCCTGCTAATTAGGATCAGATATTAAGAGTTTATTCAAGAAATCACTAATTTTTATCATAAACACAAAACATGACTATTCACAAATATAAATAAAACAGTTCCAGAAAAGTCTTACCCAGAATGGAAAGCTTTAATTTTGGTGTACAAGTGACCAGATTGAATGCAGGAAGATCTGATGGTAAAAGTAGAGTCAAAAACAATGTCCAAAAAGTCATCTTACTAAATAGTCTTTAACTAAAAGAAAAATAATGGAGAGTATTAAATGATTAGACATAAAATTTTTATAGGTAAATGACTTATGTTTGACATTCCTTCATATCTAAAGAGAAATATACATTAAATGCACAAAAAGAATCATTAATTATGCAATAGTTGATTCATTCAACATAGGATGATTAAAGAATGAAGAAATTCATACTGGTTCTTCATTGTCTCTTAAAACAATGGGTAGCAGACAAGACATTGGGGTTGTATTCTTGTCAATAAACACACAGACAATGTGGCTGTGAAGTCACGTGGATTTATACTCTAGGAAGCAAATATCTGGAGACTGGCCCATGGGCTTACCATCAGTCAAACTGGCAAAAACATGCAAGGGAACTTTCAGGCCTGAAAAGAGAGCCATCAACTTTTAGTTTTGGGACCCCGTCATGGCCAGACAATGAACAACAAAAAACAGAAAGGCAACTACTCCCCCACTAGGACCACATCTTGGGCCACCACTCTAACTCCTGCCTCAAAATGGTCTAAAGTTTGAGATGATACAATGGCACCAAAGAGCTGTAACAGATTTTCCAGAACTGTGGGAGTGGGAGGCAATATAAGAGGGCAGTGTCCACAGAGAAAAAGATTCCACATGAAATGCAATGGGCCCCACTGAAAGTAGGAAAACAAAGAGAAGGGCCCATCAAAAGCAACTGGCATTAATTAGAGCCCACTATCCCTGAAAATGTCCTGGCAAAGCCCTACATAATATCAGGGGTCACATTTCAGCTCAAGTAATAGCCAGCAGTGTCTACAAACGAAGATCGGTGGACTGGTTCATGAATGTATCTGAATGAGTCCAGACTGGGGCTAGATCACACCATATAATAGATTCTTGGGAGACCACAAAGCACACACCACAAGTGACTGTCCCCTCAATAGATCAGCATTCTATGCCTCCAAATGTGCAGAAACATGTGGGGATGTAGTTCAGGGTGCCAGGGAAGGAAACATTGACTCCATGTGCAATCTGACCAGAATTCAAGTCTAACAAAAGGCTATTCAGAGCCTGAGATCCTAGAATGTAGAAAAGACACCAGAGAAGGAATCCCATCTTTATGAGGATTGCGGTTCCCAAAATAACTCCCACCTCCAGATGTTTTAAGATGGGCCTCCCTCATAGTCCAAAGTCCTCTGAAGCCTGTGTCAAGGACCAAAGAGAGTCTCTCAACTCGAAACATTCAGGTCATGGAAAAACCTTGCCAGAAGGTATAAGAGAAAAACACAAATAAAAAGAAAGAGATAAGGAAAAGCCACGCCTGTGGCATCTGGGTGGGGCGGTGGAACTAGGGATCAGGAAAAAAAGCCAAAGACAAGACCACGTCTTGGCCATGTGGCAGCCCCTAAACATGGTAGAGTCTCAAGGGCTTTCCTTCCTCCATACCCACAGCCCAGGGCTCTGTAAGGGACAGGGGTATCCCCAACCTCCTGCCCATGGATGGCCACCTCCATTGGACCTCAGTGTAATCCTATTGAGCATGATGTTTAGGTCATTCTCTGTCTTCAGGACCATATGAATTCTCATCATAGAGCCAACCGAGGCACTCCCCACACATTGGGGCACTGGCACCTGAGTAGCCTTACCTCAGATGTTTCTGGAAATGAGGGTGCCCAAAAGGAAGTTGGTATCTGTCTCTTCCAGGTGCTGGACCAAAGCTGACATTGATTGACCCACGGGAAGCAGGCCAAACAAGGAACTGAATTCCTCTGGGGAGTTGTCTAGCTAGAGAGGAGTAGGACAGCAGTGAGAACTCCTACTCCATCACTTTAGGAATTGGGGGTCATGCATTATACACCTTCATGGATCAAATGATGCTACAAGACACACCAACATTTATACATTCAGGAACACAAAGAGTGACAAAATGCACCTATACACATTACATAAACAAGTAGCTGAAATGCATATCTAAAACCTAAGTATCTACCTACATACCTACCAAAGCAAACACCTACCTCTCTACTCCTTACCTCCCTAAATCCTTACTTTTGTCCCTCCCTCCCACCCTCCATACATTATTACAAACATGAAGGAACCAGTGGACGAGTGGATCAGTGCATGAATGTATATATGAATAATATGTCAAGATATGTAGAAATGACGAATCCCTAAAAAACTTCCAAGAGAAGGCAGAGCATCATTGGCTCTCCTTCTAAAGCGAGAGACTCTCAGCCAGCAAAGTTCTAAGGATGAGTCTTGGGGAACAGAGGTGTTCCTCTGGGCTTGATCCTGGTCTGTGCAAGCACAGCTGATGGCATATTGGGCTTGGCCACTTGCCCACCAACACTCAAAGAATGAGGACATGAGTCCCAAAATTGGATGATCAAGGAAGCAGATATATGGAGATGGGCAAATGGGCTCAGCACCAGTGAAACTGGCAAAGCCCTGAATGGGAATGTTTAGGCCGGGACAAGAACCTTGACTATTGGTGCAGCGTCTCCATCCATGGCATGCCCAAGGCCTACAAACAACAGCACTGCAATTACTCCATTCTAAGCCCATAACATGGGGCCATGCCTCTACTTCAAGCATACAGGGGCTCATGTTGGAGATGATATCAGGGCTCCTAAGGGCTCTCAACAGCTTTACTAGAAATGGACAGTCAGGAGTTTCTACTTTGGAGGGTGCTCTCTTCAAAGGCATTGACTCCCACAGAGGAAGAGCTCCCCAGGAGGATCACTGGATGGGAGTGGGAGGCAAAACCCATCAGAGGGCCCATCAGGAGCAATTGGCCTCACTGAGACACCACCATCCCTAAAAGTGACCTGGCCAAGTCCCATTAAAGCTCAGGGGCTGCCCTTCAGCTTCTCAAAAGCAAGCAGTGTCTACCTGCCAAGGGCAAGTGGATGGGTTCTTGAATGCCTCTCACCACCTCCTGGCCTGGGGCATGATTCTTCTCTACCGATGGTTCTTTGGAGACGGCAAAGCACACATAACAGTGACTGTCCCCTCAGTAGATCAGTGTGCTCTGCCTTGAGGTGGGCACGAACCAGTGTGGATGTTCCCCAGGGGCCCAGGGAAGGAAATGTTGTCTCCATGTGCAGTCTGACTATGTCATTAGATGTGGTGACATAGCAGAAATCAGCTGACTGAGTCCTTAGATGTGGTGCCATAGCAGAAATCCCCCATTTGCGAGGATTGAGGTTCCAGAAAGGACTTCCCCCTCTTGACGCCTTTGACGTGGGCCTCCCCCATAACCCAAAGTCCATTGAGGCCTCTGTCAAAAATCAAAGACAGCCACTCCCTCAAACCATTCTGGCCGTGACGAGACCCTTGCCAGAACATCTGACTGAAAGACACAATTTGAAGAGAAAGAGCTAAAGAAAGGCACCACCTAGGACCTCCAGGCAGGCAGTGGAACCAGGGATCAGGAAAGAAAGCTGAAGACAGGATCACGTCTTTGCCACGTGGAAGCCTCTAAACATGGTAGAGTCCCAAGGGCTCTCCTCCAGGGATAGGTGGCCTCTACACCCACACTCCAGGGTTCTGGAAGGGACAGGAGAATCCCTAAACTCTGGCCCCTGGATGGCCACCTCCTTTGGGCCTCAGTGTAATCCTATTGTGCATGATTGTTAGGTCATAATGTCTCTTCAGGACAATATGAGTTCTCACCATTGACCCAACCGAGGCACTCCCCACTCATCTGTGCCCTGGAACATGAGTAGGCTTACCTCACATGCTTTCTGGAAATGAGGATGCCCAAAAGGAACTGAGTTTCTGTTTCTTACAGGTGGTGGACAAAAGCTGACATCACTTGCTCCATGGGCAGTGGACCAAACTCAGATCTTCCTTCCCATGGGGACTTTGGCTAGAGAGGAGCAGGACAGCTGTGTCAACTCCAAGTCCATACCATTGGCATTAGGGGGTCATGCGTGTACATGTACATGCATCGAATGATGCTATGAGACATACCAACAGATGTCTTGTACATCTAGGAACACTTCCACGAACACAAAATGTGCCCAAATGTACTTGTATGCATTAACATAAACACCTACCTGAAATGCGTACCTAACACTCATCTACCTACCTATCTGCCTACTTACCTACCAACCCACGTACCTACATTTCTAGCTCTCCACCTCTCTACCTCTTTGCCTTTCTCTCTCCCTCCCTCCCTCCCTCCATACAAACATAAAGGAACCAGTGACAAGTGGATCTGTGTATGAATAGTTACATAACTAATGTGTCAGGGAAGGAAGAATTGACGAATCACTAAAGACTCCCAGGTGAAGGCAGAGCATCGCTGGCTCTCCTCCCATCAGAAGGCCTGGGGTAAGGGCTTCTTGGCCAGTAAAACTCTATGGATGTGTCTTGCAGAATGGAGATGTTCCTCTGGGCTTGATCCTGGTCTGTGCAATCATGGGGTGGTCGATGGGACACTGGGCTTGACCACTTGCCCACCAACACACAGAAAATGGGGCCAGGAAATCCCACAGAATGGGTGCTGGAAGAATCAGATATGTGGAGACGGGCCCATGGGCTCAGCAGCAGTCCACCTGGCAAAACCCTTCATGGAACGTTCAGGCCAGGGACGAGAGCCATCGTCTGTTGGTTCAGTGTCCATTCTTGTGGCCCATGGAAGGCCCCCAAACAACAGCAATGTAAGTACTCCCTCCTCAGCCCATGCCATGGAGCCACCCCTCTTCTTTGGTAAACAGGCCCTCAAGATGGAGATGATCTCAGGGCTAGGAGGGTTCTCAACAGCATTACTAGGAATGCACACTCAGAAGGGGTTTCTCCTCTTGAGGGTGCTCTCTTTGAAGGCAGGGGCTCCCGGGGAGGAAGAACTCCCCAGGAGACTCATTGACCACTAGTGGGTGAAGCAAAATCCATCAGAGGTCTCATCAGGAAGAACTGGCCTCACCGAGACCCCACCATACCTGAAAGTAACCTGGCCAACTCCCATTAAAGCTCAGGGGCTGCCCTTTAGCTTTCTCAATAGCCAGCAGCATCTACCTACCAAGCCCCAGTGGAAGTGTTCTTGCCTGCCTCTCAACTTCTCCTGTCCTGGGGCACGATTCTTCCCTACTGATGGTTCTTTGGAGACGGCAAAGCACACACCACAAATGACTGTCCCTTCAGTATGTCAGTGTGCTCTGCCTTCTGGTGCACACAGACCTGTGTGGATGTTCCCCAGGGGCCCAGGGAAGGAAACATTGCCTCCAGGTGCAACCTGACTAGAACTCAAGTCTAATGAAAGGCTTTTCAGTGCCCAAGAAACTGGTCCTTATATGTGGTGCCACAGCAGAAATCCACTCCTTTGCAAGGACTGAGGCTCCTGAAAGGACTCCCCCTTCTTGACGACTTTGAGGTGGGCCTTCCCCATCGTCCAACTTCCAATGGGCCTCTGTCAAAAATCAAAGAGGGCCACTCACCTCGAATCATTCAGGCTGTGGCGAGACCCTTGCCAGAATGTCTGACTGAAAGACACAATTTGAAGAGGAAGTGCTAAGGAAGGTCCCGCCTATGGCCTCTGGGCAGGCAGAGGAACAAGGGATCAGGAAAGAAACCCAAAGACAGGATCACATCTTCACCATGTGGAAGCCCCTAGACAAGGTAGAGTCCCAAGGGATTTCCTCCAGGAATAGGGGACCTCCAAACCCACACTCCAGGGCTCTGGAAGGGACAATAGAATCCCCAACCTCCAGGCCCTGGATGGCCACCTCCTTTGGGCATCAGTGTAATCCTACTGAGCATGATTTTTAGGTCATCATCTCTCTTCAGGACCATATGAGTTCTCATAACTGACCCAACCGAGGCACTCCTTATACATCCGTTCCTTGGCATGTGAGTAGGCTTACCTCAGATGCTCTCTGGAAATGTGACTGCCCAAAGGACATGACTTTCTGTCTCTTCCAGGAGCTGGACCAAGGCTGACATCGCTTGCCCCATAGGCACCAGGCCAAAGTCAGATCATCCTACCCTTGGGGACATTGTCTGGCTAGAGAGGAGTAGGACAGTTGTGTCAACTCCTAGTCTATACCGTTAGGCATCAGGGAGTCATGCATGAACCCCTATATCCATCAAATGATGCTACGAGACATATCAGCATATGTCTTGTACATCCAGAAAGACTTCCACGAACACAAAATCTGACCAAATGTGCCTGTATGCATTTATATAAACACCTACCTGAAATGCACAGCTAATACCTATCTACCTACCTACATCCCGACCCAACTACCTACCTTTCTAGCTCCCTACCTCCCTATCTCCTTACTTTTCTGTCTTCCTCCCTCCTCCCAGACTTACAAACATAAATGAGCCATTGGCCAATGGATCTGTGCATGAATAAATACAGAACTAATGTATTAGGGAAGGAAGAATTGATGAATTGCTAAAGACTCCCAGGTGAAGACAGAGCATCATTGGCTATCCTCCCATCAGATGCCTGGGGCAAGGGCTTCTTGGCTCACCAAACTCTATGGACTTGTCTTATGGAATGGAAATGTTCCTCCAGGCTTGATCCTGGTCTGTGCAAGCACGGGGTGGCTGACAGCACATTGGGCTTGGCCACTTTCCCACCAACACTCAGAAACAAGGGCATGAGTCCCCAAAATTGGTTGATCAAGGGAGCAGATATATGGAGATGGGCAAATGGGTTCAGCACCAGTGAAACTGGCAAAGCCCTGAATGGGAATGTTCAGGCCAGGAAAAGAGCTACTGTCTATTGATGCACAGCCTCTCCATCCATGGCATGCCCAAGGCCTACAAACAACAGCAGTGCAATTACTCCATCCTAAGCCCATATCATGGGGCCATGACTCTACTTCAGGGAAACAGGGACTCACAGTGGAGATGATACCAGGGCTCCTAAGGGCTCTCAACAGCTTTACTAGAAATGGACAGTCAGAAGGAGTTTCTACTCTGGAGGGTGCTCTCTTCGAAGGCAGTGGCCTCACAGAGGAAGAACTCCCTGGAGGATCACTGGATGAGAGTGGGAGGCAAAACCCATCAGAGGGCCCATCAAGAACAACTGGCCTCACTGAGACACTACCATCCCTAAAAATGACCTGGCCAAGTCCCATTAAAGCTCAGGGGCTGCCCTTCAGCTTCTCAATGGCAAACAGCATGTACTTACCAAGACCCGGTAGATGGGTTCTTGAATGACTCTCACTATCTCCTGGCCTGGGGCATGATTCTTCACTACCTATGGTTCTTTGGAGACGGCAAAGCACACATCACAAGTAACTATCTTCTCAGTAGATCAGTGTGCTCTGCCTTGAGGTGTGCAGGGACCTGTGTGGATGTTCCTCAGGGGCCCAGGGAAGGAAAGGTTGCCTCCAGGTGCAACCTGACTAGAACTCGGGTTTAATGTAAGGCTTTTCAGTGCCTGAGAAACTAGTCCTTTGATGTGGTGCCACAGCAGAAATCCGTCACTTTCCTAGGACTGAGGTTCCTGAAAAGAATGCCCCCCTTCACAGCTTTGAGGTGGGCCTCCCCCATAGTCCAACCTCCATTGTGGACTCTGCCAAAAATCAAAGAGAGCCACACACCTCGAATTATGCAAGCCGTGGGGAGACCCTTGCCAGATTGTCTGAATGAAAGTCACAATTTGCAGGGAAAGAGCTAAGGAAAGGTCCCGCCTATGGCCTCCAGGCAGGCATTGGATACAGGGATTAAGAAAGCAAGGTGAAGACAGGACAACGTCTTTGCCACTTGGAAGCCCCTAGACACGGTAGAGTCTCAAGGGCATTCCTCAAGGAATAGGGGGTCTCCACACCCACACCCTTGGGTTCTGGAAGAGAAAAGATATTCCCCCAAACTCTGGCCCCTGGATGGCCACCTCCTTTGGGCCTCAGCATAATCCTATTGAACATGATTTTTGGTCCTCATCTCTCTTCATGACCATATGAGTTCTCATCATTGACCCAGCTGAGGCACTCCTTACGTATCGGTGCCATAGCACCTGAGTAGGCTTACCTCAGATGCTCTCTGGAGATGTGGATGCCCAAAAGGACGTGACTTTCTGTCTCTTCCAGGTGCTGGAACAAGTCTGACATCGCTTGCTCCATAGGCAGCAGCTCAAACTCAGGTCGTCCTTCCCCTGGGGATGTTATCTGGCTAGAGAGGAGTAGGACAGCTGTGTCACTTCCTAGTTAAGCATTGGGGGGGTAATACATGTACCCCTATATGTATTGAATGATGCTATGAGACATACTAACACATGTCTTGTACATCCAGGAACATTTCCACGACCACAAAATGTGACTAAATGTACCTGTACGCATCTACCTGACATGCACACCTAACAATTACCAACCTACCTACCTCCGGACCCACCTACCTGCCTTTCTAGCTCCCTATCTTCCTATCCTTACTTTTCTCTCTCCTTCCTTCCATCCAGACTTAGAAACATAAAGGAACCAGTGGACAGTTGGATCTGTGCATGAATAGGTACTAAACTAATGTTTCCGGGAAGGAAGAATAGATGAATCCCTGAAGACTCCCAGGTGAAGGCAGAGCATCATTGCCTCTCCTTTCATCAGAAGTCCTGGGGTGAGGGCTTCTTGGCCAGCAAAACTCTACAGACATGTCTTGCAGAATGGACATGTTCCTCCAGGCTCGATGGTGGTCTGTGCAAGCATGGGGTGGCCGATGGGACATTGGACTTAGTCACTTACCCGCCAACACAAAGGAAATGTTGCCATGAATTCCATGGAATGGATGCTGGAAGAAGCAGATATCTGGAGATGGGCCCATGGGCTTAGCACCAGTCAACCTGGCAATGCCCTGAATGGGAACTTTCAGACTGGGGACAACAGCCGTCATCTGTTGGTGCAGCATCCCCTCTAGTGGCCCACCGAATGCCCCCAAATAACAACAGTACACCTACTCCCTCCTCAGCCCACATCATGTGGCCACCACTCTACTTCTGACAACAGGGCCTAACGATCAAGATGATCCCCGGGCTCAGAAGGGCTCTCAACGGCCTTATTAGGAGTGCCCCCTCAGAAGGGTTATTTCCTCTTGAGGGTGCTCTCTTTGAAGGCAGTGGCTCCTAGAGAGGAAGAGCTCCCCATGAGAATCACTGGACCCGATTGGGCAAAGGAAAATCCATCAGATGTCCCATCAGGTGTAATTGGCCTCACCAAGACACCACCATCCCTGAAAGTGACCTGGCCAAGCTCCATTTAAGCTCAGGGGCTGTCCTCCAGCTCTCTCAGTAGCCAGCAGCATGTACTTGCCAAAACCCTGTGGACAGTTTCTTACCTGCCTCTCAATTTCTCCTGTCCTGGGGCTCAGTTCTTCCCTACCAATGGTCCTTTTGAGACTGCAAAACAAACACCAAAAGTGACTGTCTCCTCAGTAGATCAGCATCCTCTGCCTTGAGGTACACACAGACCTGTGTGGATGTTCTACTGGGGCCCAGGAAAGGAAACGTTGCCTCCATGTGCAGCCTGACTAGAACACAGGTCTAATGAAAGGCTTTGAAGTGCCTGAGAAGCTAGTCCTTAGATGTGGTGGGGCAGCAGTGTTCCCCCCTTTGCGAGGACTGAGGTTCCCGAAAGGACTCCTCCCTCTTGAAGGCTTTGAGATGGCCCACCCCCATAGTCCAACATCCACTGGGCCCACCGTCTAAAAAAGAAAGCCATTCACCTCGAATCATTCAGGCCATGGTAAGGCCCTTGCCAGAACATCTAACTGAAAGACACAATAGGAAGAGAAAGAGCTAAGGAAAGGTCCCGCCTATGGCTTCCAGGTGGGAATCAGAACCAGGGATCAGGAAAGCATGGTGAAGATAGGACTACGTCTTTGCCACGTGGAAGCCCTTAGACTCGGTAGAGTCTCAAGGGCTTTCCTAGAGGGATAGGGGGCCTCCAGACCCACACCCCTGGTCTCTGGGAGAGACAGGAGAATCCCCAACCTCCTGCCTCTGGATGGCCACCTCCATTGGGCCTCAGCGTAATCCTATTGAACATGATTTTTAGGCCATCATTTCTCTTAACCATATGAGTTCACATCATTGACCCAACTGAGGCACTCCCCACGCATTCGTGCCCCCTCACTTGAGTAGGCTTTACCTCCAAAGCTTTCTGAAAATGAGGATGTCCCAAACGTGAGTTTCTGTCTCTTCCAGGTGCTGGACCAATGCAGACAACACTTGCTCCATACGCAGCAGGCCTAACTCAGATCTTTCTTCCCCTGGGGATGTTATCTGGCTAGAGAGGAGTAGGACAGCTGTGTCACCTCCTAGTCCAACCCTTAGGCATTGGGGGTCATGTGTGTACACCTTCATGCATCAAATGATGATACAAGACATACCAACACATGTCTTGTACATCCAGGAACACTTCCATGAACAAAAAATGTGACTAAATGTACCTGTACACATTAACATAAACATCTACCTGACACGCATACCTAACGACTATTTACCTACGTACATCTGGATGTTCCCCAGGGGCTCAGGGAAGGAAACGTTGCCTCCATGTGCAACCTGACTAGAACTCAGTTCTAATGAAAGGCTTTTAAGTGGCTGAGAAGCTAGTCCTTAGATGTGGTGCCACAGCAGAAATCTTCCCTTTGCAAAGACTGAGGTTCCTGAAAGGATTTCCCCCCTCTTGACAGCTTTGAGATGGGCCTCCCCAACTGTCCGGGCCTCCCCAACTGTCCAATGTCCACTGGGGCCTCTGTCAAAAATCAAAGAGAGCCACTCTCCTCAAATCATTCAGACCATGGTGAGACACTTGCCAGAACGTCTGACTGAAAGACATAATTTGAAGAGAAAGAGCTAAGGAAAGGCCCCGACTACGGCCTTTGGTTGGGCTGTGGAACCAGGCATCAGGAAATAAAGCCAAAGACAGGACCATGTCTTCGCCACATGGAAGACCCTTGACATGGTAGAGTCTCAAGGGCTTCCTTGAGGGCTCCACACCCACACCTCAGGGCTCTGGAAGGGACAGGAGGATTCACAAACTCCTGCCCCTGGATGGCCACCTCCACTGGGCCTCAGCATAATCCTATTGAGAATGATTGTTAGGTCATAATGTCTCTTCAGGACCATATGAGTTCTCATCGTTGACCCGACCAAGGCAATCCCCACACCTCTGTGCCCTGGCACTTGAGTAGTCTTACCTCAGATGCTTTCTGGAAATGAGGATGCTCAAAAAGACGTGACTTTCTATCTCTTCCAGGTGTTGGACAAAGGCTGACATTGATTTCACCATAGGCAGCAGTCCAAACTCATATCTTCCTTCTCCTGGTGACGTTTTCTGCTTAGAGAGGAGTAGGACATTTGTGTCAACTCCTAGTCCATAGCGTTAGGCATTGGGTGTAGTTGCATGTACATCTTCATGCATCGGATGATACTATAAGACATACCAACAGGGATACATGCATAAACACAGAGTGACCAAATGTACCTATATGCATTGACATAAGTATCTATCTGAAACGCATACCTAACACCTACCTACCTACCTATCTACCAACCTACTTACCAACCCACCTACCTACCTTTCTAGGTCCCTACCTCCCTAACTCCTTATTTTTCTCCCTCCCTCCTTCTATATATACTAACAAACATAAATGAACCAGTGGACGTGTGGATCTGTGTATGAATGCATACATAAAAAATGTGTCAAGGAATGAAGAAATGACGAATATCTAAAAGACTGCTGAGAGAAGGCAGAGCATCAGTTGCTCACCTCCCATCAGAAGGCCTGTTGCCATGGCTTCTTGGCCACCAAAACTCTCTGGACGTGTGCTGGGGAACAGAGATGTTCCTTTGGGCTCGATTCTGGTCCATGCAAGCATGGGGCAGTCAATGGGACATTCGGCTTGGCCACTTGCCTGCCAAAACACAGAAAACGAGGCCATGAATTCCCATGGAATGGATGCTTGAAGAAGAAATTATCTGGAGATGGGCCCATGCGCTGAGCACTAGTCAACCTGGCAAAGCCCTGCATGTGAACGTTCAGGCCGGGAATAAGAGCCATCATCTTTTGGTGCAGCAGCCTGTGTTATGGACCATCGAAGGCCCCCAAAGAACAGCAGTGCAACTACTCCCTCCTTGGCCCACATCATTTGGTCCCCCTCCACTTCGGGCAACAGGGCCTCACAATGGAGATGATACCAGGGCTCAGAAGGGCTCTCAACAACCTTAGTAGGTAGGCACACTCAAAAGGGGTTTCTCCTCTTGAAGGTGCTCTCTTTGACGGCAGTGTCTCCCCTAGTGGAAGAACTCCACAGGAGATGCAATGGCTGCTAGTTGTTGAAGCAAAATCCACCAGAGGGAGTATCAGGAACAATGAACCTCACTGAGACCCCACCATCCCTGAAAGTTACCTGCCCAAGTCCCATTAAACCCAGGGGCTGCCCTTCAGCTCTCTCAATAGCCAGCAGCGTCTACATGCCAAGACCTGGTGGATGGGTTCTTGCCTGCCTCTCAGTTTTTCATTTCCTAAGATCGTAGCCCTTAGTTGTGGTGCCACAGCAGAAATCCCCCTTTGGGATGACTGAGGTTCCTGAAAGGACTCCTCTCTCTTGACTGCTTTTAGTTGGGCATTCCACATAATCCAATGTCCTTTGAGGCCTGTGTCAAGGACCAAAGAGAGCCACTCACCTCGAATCATTCAGGCTGTGGCGAGACCCTTGCCAGAAAGTCTGACTGAAAGACACAATTTGAAAAGAAAGGGCTAAGAAGGCCCCGCCTAAGGCCTCTGGGCGGGTTGTGGAACTAGGAATCAGGAAAGAAAGCCAAAGACAGGACCATGACTTGTCCACATGGAAGTCCCTAGACAAGGTAAAGTCTCACATGCTTTCCTAGAAGGATAGGGTGCATCCACACCCACATCCAAGGGCTCTGGAAGGGACAGGAAGATTGCATCCTCCTGCCCCTGGATGACCAATTCCCTTGTGCTTCAGCACAATCCTGTTGAGCATGATTTTTAGACCATCATCTCTCTTGACGATAATATAATTTTTATTTTCTAATCTTTTCTGCTATTTTCATGTATCATTTTCCTCTTTCTTCAACATGCGTACCACAAAATATTTTAAAATTAATACATTATGCTGAATATTATTTCCATAATATTTTTTGACATTTAGAAGAAATACTTTTAGTGTTATTTTTTATTATATACAATATTTTTTGTTCTTTCCTTTTTTACTTTCTCAATTTTCGGGTTGATGTAATTGTATATGTTCATTTAAACATCCTAAATATTTCTGTTTTTTAATTATCATTATATATTTTTTGAATGTTATTATAGTTTTGTTTACCTTTCATTTTTTCCTGTAGAATTAGAATGTTTGTGAATTAGTTTTCCTTTTTTCCACCTTTAGTGTTTAGGAAACATGAGGTCATTTCACTGATCAATTTTATTTTATTAAACACTGATCTATATTGTTATCTCTGTATTTTTCTCTTTGCATAAGAACTTCCTCAAGTTCTATTTTTGAAGCCACATGAGTCTTTGGATTACAAATAAAATAACAGTACAGTTGTCATTTTGATTTTTTAGTGATGCTTGAACATGAATTTTAGCCTTTTTGAACATGGTTAATAAGCCATTGTTATATTGTGTGTTTTCTTCAATATCTTACCCACTTTGTAGGTACAGAAGAAATGAATTTCATAATCAATGTAAATATGCCTTCTTATATATTTAGTTAAAAAAAATCACATCATCACCTGGCAACCACAGATCAGTAAATATCTCATCAAAAATATTGGATTTGCCCTTGATAATTCTTTAAAGTTAGTTGGTCACTCATTGAGAAAAAATACTTCTCATTCAGTGACACTAGCATAGTCAATTGTAAATGAGAATCTTCTGGCATCATTTATAGCAGGGGTCCCCAACCCCCAGGCCACAGGCTGGTACCAGTCCTTGGCCTGTTAGGAACCAGGCCATACAGCAGGAGGTGAGTGGCCGGTGAGCGAGCTAAGCTTCATCTCTATTTACAGCCACTCCCCATTGCTCACACTACCACTTGAGCTCCTCCTCCTTTCATATCAGTGGCAGCATTAGATTCTCATAGGCGTGTGAACCCTACTGTGAACTGCACATGCCACAGATCTAGGTTGCATGCTTCTTATGAGAATCTGATGCCTGATGATCTGAGGTGGAGCTGAGGTGGTGATGCTAGAGCTGGGGAGTGGTTGAAAATACAGATTATCATTAGCAGAGAGGTTTGATTACACAGAGACCATAATAAATCAATTGCTTGCAGACTCACATCAAAACCCTATCTGTGAGTGGCAAGTGACAATTAAGCTGCATCTGGTGGCAGATTTATAGTGGCAAGTGAGTTGATGTACTTCAATTGTACAGCTGCATCTGGTGGCAGGCTTTAAGTCAGAATTCAACAATCATTTTAGTCTGTGCGTGGCCTGCCCATTATTTTATTTACTACTTCCATCCACAACTCTTTCCCATACTGCACACTTTTCTCAGTCACAGTTTTGGTAAGCCCACAAGCTAACCCTAGCCAAAATGAATAAAAAACAAACTTTGCTGGAGAGCTTCTTTGAAAATTGGGAAAGACCCAATGATGAGACAGCAGAAGACTCCAATACTGCCAAATAAAAAAAGCTGTATTTAAAAGAAAATACTAAGAGTCCTACTTAAATTATGGGTTCATTGCGACAGGTGATTCACATTCTCCAAGCCCACTTTGTATTATATGTGGCAACTGACTATCCAACAAAGCCTTGAAACCTTCAAAACTGCTTCACCACATGGAGACTAATCACCCTAAATTAAAAGACAAGACTTTGGAGTTTTTCAAAAGAACAAAACATGAACACGACGAACAGAAGTAATTATTGAAGGCCACAACTTCATCAAATGTGTCTGCACTGAGAGCATCATTCTTAGTGGCTAACAGCATTGCTAAAGCTAAGAAGCCCCTTAATATTGGTGAAAAGTTGATCTTGCCTGCTGCTAAGGACATTGGTTGTGAACTTTTAGGAGAGGCTGCAGTTCAAAAGGTGGCACATGCTCCTTTTTCAGCTAGCATCATAAATAGACAAATGGATGAAATAGCAGAGGATATTGAGGCACAATTGTTAGAGAGGATTAATGAGTCACCGTGGTATGCAATCCAGGTTGAGGAGTCTACCAATGTTGACCACAAGGCAACAATGCTTGTTTTTGTGCAATATATTTTCCAGGAGGATGTGCATGAGGATGTTATGTGTACTTTTGTTGCCAACCAACACCACAGCTGCAGAACTATCCAAGTCTTTGAATGATTACATATCAGGAAAACTGAACTGGTCATTTTGTGTTGGTATATGCATGGATGGAGCGGCTGCCATGACTGGACGGCTTTGTGGTTTCACTGCTCAGGTCAAAGAGGTCACTTCTGAATGTGAGTCTACACACTGTGTCATCCATAGAGAAATGCTGGCTAGCTGGAAAATGTCACCTGAACTTATTAGCGTTTTACAGGATGTGATTACAATTATCAACCGTATTAAAGTACATGCCCTTAACTCACGTCTGTTCGCGCAGCTCTGGGAGGAGATGGATGCAGAGCACATATGTCTTCTCCTATACACAGAAGTGACATGGCTTTCTAAAGGTAGATCATTGGCCTGAGTTTTTGAGCTATGAGAGCTGCTCCAGGGATTTCTTTTAGAAAAACTGTCACCACTGGCAGCACACTTCAGTGACACAGAATGGGTCACAAAATTTGCTTACTTGTGTGACATATTCAATCTGCTCAACGAACTCAATCTGTCACTTCAGGGGAGAATGGCAACTGTGTTCAAGTCAGCAGATAAAGTGGCTGCATTCAAAGCCAAACTGGAGTTATGGGGGCAACAACTGAACATGGCTTCTTGACATGTTTCAAACATTAGCAGAGATTTTGAAAGACACTTAGCCAGGGACTTCTTCCTCCCAGCTGGTGCATGATCACCTATCTCAGCTTTCAAAAAAGTTTGAGCATTACTTCTGAACCACAAAAGACCCTAAACTGGGAAGGAATGGATCCGTGACTCATTTGTGAATAAACCAGGTGAATTGACTGTCCGTGCTAGAAGAGGATCAACTGCTTGAGATCGCAAATTACGGTGGCCTTAAAAGTATGTTTGAGACAACTTCAAATCTCCATACATTCTGGATTAAAGTCAAGACGTAATATCCTGACATTGCCACAAAAGCACTGAAAAGCCTGCTTCCATTTCCAACATCCTGTCTTTGTGCAGCAGGGTTTTCTGCAGTGACAGCAACCAAAACGAGATTATGGAGTAGACTGGACATAAACAACACACTTCAGGTGTCACTGTCTCCCATCACCCACAGCTGGGACAATCTAGTTGCAAGAAAACAAGCTCAGGGTTCCCACTGATTCTGCTTTATGGTGAGTTGTATAACTATTTCATTATACATTACAATGTAATAATAATAGAAATAAAGTGCACAATAAATGTAATGAGCTTGAATTATCCCCCAAACCATCCCACCCCTCCCCCACTGTCTGTGGAAAAATTGTCTTCCACGAAACTGGTCCCTAGTGTCAAGAAGTTTGGGGACTGCTGATTTATAGAAAATTGTTTATTATATTATATACAGTTGGTCCATATTAAGATCTGTAATTTTGTGTTGTTCTTAGTGTAAGTACTAAATTTTAAGCTTAAAATTTTAGCTCTTTAACAGTCCAACTACTGTATCTCAAATCTCTTTAATGGCATTTTCCTTCAGCTATGGGAGATTCTTTAGTACTTCAAAGTAGTGCAAAGCTACTTTTAGAATCCTGTAAAATTATAAAAATATTGTTTTCATCTTGTTTGTTGAAGTAGATTAAACATTGTACTGGGGACCAGTGAATCAAAATTTCTCAACTTCAATATTATTAATTTCATGTTCAAATGAAACTTATAAATTTACATCAAGTAAGTCAGTCACTGTTTCAAAAGGAAATTCCATATTCCTATTCAGTTTACCTTCTGCTTAAATCTATTATTCTTAGGAGTGCATCTTCTCCAGTCAATTTTCTATTTGGAATATAACTATGACTAAAGGAATCTAGACACCTATCATCAATGCAGTGTTGCATTCCTTGGTTTAATGTCTTACTCAAAGACACATTGAGAAGAAAACAGTGGACTAATCCCTGAATGTACCTTACTATTAAAAATTATAAATTTCTGAAACAAAGTTTATAGGATGAGTATTTCTTTTTACTTTTTAGTAGATAGACAGGATTGGTTTACATAAGTTTCTTTTAAGGTTTCATTGTCTCAAGCACCAAACAAAATGCCTATAAAGGAAATAATGATTCCATATATATTTCCTTGTATTGTCACCTAGGTTTACCTTCATTTTAATTCTATTGATCATGATTTCCAAGTCATCATCTCACTTCAAGACTGTAAGTTCTCATCGTTGACTGAAGCCCTGGCTTTCCATACACATATATACACTTGGACCTGAATATATGTACCAGCCAATTATGGCACCAATTTGGACTGGCATATTGACATATTCAGTGGTAGGTACCTGACTCACATTAATTCTCCAAGGCTGCAGGTCAAACCATGCTCTTCCTCTGTACTCATTATTTAAGTGTACAGGAGTAGGACAAGTATCAAAATATAGAACTAAGTCTTTCATGGAACATGGCTCTTGAAAGTTTTTCCTTAATGGAGCAATATGATAAATACTCAGAAAATGACCTAGTATAGAGGTTGTAGACTATTGACAACCCTACACAAGAATGACACAGAACACAAGTTTCTTTGGAGAACCACTCAGAACATGTCAGGAAAACACAAGAGCATCCCAATTATCATCATTTATCTATATATCAAAAGATGCCATACTGGTAATATTTGGCATTGTCTATTGCATATGAACTCTCCTAAAATGGCACACCTGAAGCCACTTGAAACTTGGAGTTTACAAATCAAGTATCAGGTTACCGGAAATAGTATTCATTTCCAGGCAGCCTCCATCATTCATAGCACATACATCATTATACTGAAAATAATGCATTAACATGATATTCAGGCACTGAAATTTATATATGGGTTTCCTCATTAATATAATCAACTTTAGGGTTAATAGAAACAGAAAATTACTGAATTTCACATTTTAATCTATGTTGGCAGAATTGTCATTTATTAAAAGTTATTCAATGGTCCTAAAGCAGCAAGACACTATTAGGATCCCATTCAATATTATATAAATATTGGTCTAGTCATTATAGAGACCTAGATGAGTATTGAACATTGATCTATATGCCAGTTAACAAAATTTTTCTTAACTGTTAATCATGTAAAATTCAAATAATAAGCAAATATTTTGTCATAAGATTACATCAAGTAGATCAGTCAATCAATAAGAACACCCCATATCAATATTCAGGCTGACTAAATGAATAAGTCTAAGTGCTTTAGGGTGAAACTTCTCTAGTCCAGTGATCTATTTGGAATGAATTTATGAGTAAGGCTGTCATTTGTCACTTAATGAGAAGGTGTAACTCTTAGCAGTATATCTTACTGTAATATGTAAAGAGAGAAAAAGAGCGAAGGATAGAACCCAAAGGTGCAACACTATTAGGAATTATAAATCATTAAACAAAGCTTAATAGATGAACAATTTTTCTTTACTTATAAGCACATAGATTGATTTAGACACATATGTTTTTCTTAAGGCACCATTGTCTCAATTCAAATATATCTCCTTGAAGGACTGGCACCCATCTAACATATTAGTTTCACATATGTATAGGAGAAAACTTATGTTTTTTAGTGAAGTTAGTTTTAGTAGTTTTGTTTTCAGAAGTTTCAGTCTGCAATTGCCAAGTTTCAGCTCTTCTATGATTAATCTTTTTACAACATTATTTAATCTCTCCATATATAGTAACACGCCCAAATCTAACTGTTGTTCTAAGTATGTGCAATCTTGTATTTCAGTACTAGTAAGTGTATATTGCAATTGTTGAATAACTAATTGTTCAGTTATATGAGTGAAGGCTTGTGAAAAATATTTAGGTACATTTTTTTTTTTGCAGCAGGGTTTCATTCCCAGGTGTCCAATTCCAAATTATTTCTCAATTCCATTTTCACTTTTCTCTATAGTTGTATTCTGTATTAGGTTTTGATTCCACCCTGTTTGCATCTGAATTACATCTTTCTGCAATTGTCCCAAGGCACTAAGTATGTTTGTCCATATTTCTATATCAATAGAGTTTGCAATTGTTGTCCCAGCTTCTATTTACCTATAAATATGGTATTTAGTAAATCTCTTTTAGTTTGATCATGACACATTTTAATATTCATGTAAACACTTTTCATAGTCATAAAGCCTATTGCATACAAGTAGAATTGAGTTGAATTGACTCAAATTAGAAGTAGTAATATTAAAAGCAATAGTCCATTTAATGACCCTAGAAACCTTAAGTATGGAGACTGGAGATTGCTAAGTTCTAAATAAGGTAGGCTTATTTTTAATGGAACACTATATTTTGGGACTTTTAAAGGAAATATGCTATATAATTTGGGCTGGGATATGTCTTCCTCATTGTACATTCATTCCAGTTTTGTCAAACTGGGCTCCAATGGCTATATAACGTAGAGAGCAGTTGGAGTTTTGTGTTATTGTTCAAGGACTTTCAATTTGAATATTGTATTTATTTATTTATTTATTGTATTTAGTTCGACTGGTTAAAAAATTTCTTCCCATTAGTATATTCAATAACACAAAGGGTGATATTTAAGATTGTTTTATTTGGGTAAATAGATCAATAGATAGTCTGTGGGTTTCATTCTTCTAAATTTAAACTATCCAATTGAAGGATCTGAAGTATTATGGCAAAATATGTATTTCGTGAGTCCTCACTCCATATTCAGAACATTTGTAATCAATTCAAAATTCCCTGAGGTTAATATACTCACTTTTAAAGGAAGAAGGTCTAATACTATAAGCTTCATGTTCAACTGATATAAAATAGAATAAGTATCAAAATTATAATGGTCAAGGTAATTAAGAAGTAACACAACAATCTATGTCTCCTACTGTCTGTCCACTAGACAAACTTTTTCTTCAGCCTACATATTATTTTAAATTACTATCTAGAGGATTTAACCTTAAGGTTCTTAATGGAAATTGTGGCCCACTCAATCATAGGTGTTGGTCTCACAAGAGAAGCATGCATCTACTTGGGTTTCTTCTTCACCTTGATGTGAATTATCAACAAACCTTGATGTGAATTATCAACAAACCTGGTAGGATTCTATCTGGTGTGACGACCATCAGTCTGATATTGGAACAATTTGATATATACCAGGTCTCCTGTTCAATATTGATGGCATACCTCCTCAGGGAAATTTTTCCAGCATCTGGCAAAATAAGTCCAGGGAAGCCTGCAAACTCTTTAAGTATTATATTTGATCATGACTACTTTTTATTGCATCAGATAATGGGTTAGGCTTAAACCCTAAATTCAAATATCTTCTAATTGAAATTTGAAATTTGCTTACTAGAAGGAGTTAACCTAATTTTAATGAAACCAATGGTAAGGCTTTGAGCCACTGCAAGTGAGTGGTTTGATGTAATTTAGCCAAATAAATTTTAGGATATGGTTCATTAATTCCACTTGTCCAGGAACTGGAAATGATAAAAAGTAGGCAAAATTTGAGTACTTGTAGGATGTTACAAAGCTCCTAAATTACAAAATATATAATTACTTTCTCTATTGGATTCTAGATATTTAGGAATTCCAAAAGTTGAGACGATATAATTTAGAAAGGTGTTTTTCACTGCTCGAGCATCAGTTTTAGCCTATGGAAACATGTCTGGCCCTCTAAACATCATACTCAACATTACTAAAAATATTTGATACCTTCTAAAGGTCTAATCTTGATCAAGTCCATTTGCCACCGTATTCCAGGTAACATTGGCTTTAGATGGCTTCCTTGATTTATCTTAGGTGTTACCTGTAAATAATTTTTTTCAAACAACACATCTTTGTATTATTTACTGAATTATAGGTGTTGCAATATTCCAAAATATTCAGTATATTCCTTCTGTTTGAAAAAGTATGGAAAAGCCACCCAAGCATACAATGGAAATATTGTAAAGAAAAATTCCCATCATGTAATTCCCATTTTCCTATGGTGTTATTCTTATTTACCCTTGATTTATAATTTTCTAATTATTATAGAGTTAGATATTTCTGAAATTATGAATAGGAGTTTCTGGGTAGAAATAATGGGCATTTAATTTTTCCAGTCCAAAACTCAGTAGCTCTTTTCACAACTTGGTCTGAAAATTCTTTTTTTAGATAATTTTTTTCCAGAGTATGAATTTTACAATCAATAATATAATTCTGTTAGAGAATTTTCAATGACTCTAATACATTGGTGATTCATTTCCCATGTAATATTTTAGTTTCTACCAACGTTTGAAAACCTCCATTCTTCCAAAGTTTGCTGGTGGCCTAACAGACCATAAAGATATTTATTATCAGCATAGATATTCATTTTAAGACTAAAGGCTAGTCTAAGGTAACATTGGCAAGATGGTAAATAGGCATCCCTGTCCCTAGTTCCTTCACAGAAAAACAATTTAGCAACTATACACAGATGAAAATGCTGTCCTGAATGCCTGACACCTCAGGGGTAAGGCTATATATAGTACACTGGTGGAGCATGAAAAACAAGAAAACTACATCAAAAAGGGTTAGAATAAACATTTCACTTTTTACATGTCACCCCTTCCCTGAGCTGGAACAGCAACACACTGAGAAGGATCTCTTTGGCCCATGATTTCTCCAGTTGGGGAAAGAGAAATTAAGACATACATCCAACTTCCCCAGGGTTTCAGGGCATTGTCTGAGAGGCCCACTTATCTCTCAGCTCACATGGAACACTGAAGGAACTGGCATTGGTATACCACCTGGGGACAGCTAGGAACAAGGAAAAGGGTTATGGGTTCACAGTAACTTATACTGCAGATCTTTACAGAAGCCTTGTGCTCCTAACAACAACATTGCCTTGTCCAACCAGGGCCCTTGCTACCAGCATTGTTAGAACAAGGAGTCTCCCACCAATCCCACCCAACCAGAGAACACAGGTGCAGCCCTGTCCAACTATAAGGCCCAACTCACACCTCCCCCTATGACAGATCCCAGCAAGTGTCCTCACCCAACATCAGAGTATTGGTAGTTTGCCTCTCCTGTCTATGGGTGCCAAGAACTGGCCTTCCCATAATCCCAGGTTGAGCTGACTGGTGAATGACTTTCTTCTGAAGCCAAGATTTAATGAGTTGCTTTAATGAATTTGTATAAAGGAAACTAATACAGCCACAATAACTAACCCTAAAGAAATAGATATCTACCAACAACCTGATAAAGAACTTAAAATAATTGTTTTAAAGGAGCTCAGAGAACTAAAAGAGAACACATATAAACAATTGAATGAAATCAGAAAACTAATACCTGGACAAAATGTGAAGTTCAATAAATAAATAGAAACAAGAAAAAATCAAACAGAAATTCTAGAGCTAAAGAATACAATCATTGCACTACAAATTTCAACAGAGAGCTTCAGCAGTGTACTTGATCAAACAGGAGAAAGAATTAGTGAACTTGAAGACAAGTCATTTAAAATTATTCAGTCAGAGGGATAAAAAGAGAAAAGAATTTTAAAAAAAAGAAAGCCTACAGGAGTATGGAATACCATCACATGGAACAATATTTGCATTATGGGAATTCTAGAAGGAGAAGAGAAAGAGAAAGAGACAAAAATTCTATTTTAAAAAAAATGGCTGACAAATTACCAAATTTGTGGAGAGAAATGGATTTCATGAAGCTTAAGAGTCACAAAATAGCTTGAACCCAATGAGGTCTACACCAAGGCACATTATAATTAAATTGGAAGAGGCAAAGGCAAAGAGATATCCATGAAATCAGCAAAAGATAAGTGACTTATCACACACAAAGGAATTCACATACGACTATAAGTGGATTTATCTGCAGAAACCTTGTAGGCCAGGAGAGAAAGAAATAATATATTCAAAATACTGAAAGGAAAAAACACTTTGCCAATCAAGAATATTAAACTGGTAAGACTGTCCTTTAAAAATAGAGGTGATATTAAGACTTTCCCAGTTAAATAAAAAATTGAGGGAGTTTGTCACCTACCTTATAAGAAAAGTTTAAGGGTGTTCTTCAAGTTGAAATGAATAAACACTAAACAGGAACACAAAAGTGTATGAAAGTACAAATCTCACTTGTAAAAGTAAATATATAGACAAACACAGAATAGTGTTAATAGTTTTAATAACGTATAAATTAGTTTCATCCTGCTACATAGTATAAAAATGAAAAGACAAAACTATTAAGAATAACTATAACCACAAGAACTTTTTAATAGATTCACAATTTAAAAACAGAAATAAAATCCAACATCAATAAACAAAGTTGAACATATGGGGGAAAATAAAAGTGTAGAGCTTTTTATGCATTTGAAGTTGTTATCAGTTTAAATTAGACCATTATAACTATAGATAGTTCAATGCAAGCCTCATGGAAACCACAAAAGAAATAACTTATGGTAGATCCACAAAAGTTGGAGAGAAAATAAACAGTATAACTGCAAAAAGAATTATCAAACCACAAGAGAACAGGGGAACAAAGGAACTACAAATCAGACAGAAAACAATTAACAAAATGACAATAGTAAGTCCTTACCTGTCAATGATTATTTTCAATGTAAATGAATTCAAAAGACATAGAGTGACTGAATGTCCTCTAAAATAACAAGGCCCAACCATATGCTGTTTACAAGAGACTCAGATTTATGTACATATGTAGGCTGCAAGTGAGAAGGAAAAAGGAATTTCATGCAAATGACAACAAAAGAGAGCAGGAATGGCAATATTTACATTAGGTGAAATTGACTTTAAGACAAAAAAACTGTAATAAGAGACAAATAAGTCATTATACAATGATAAAAGGGCCAATTCAACAAGAAGATGTAACAGTTATGATTATATATGCACCCAACACCCAACATCAAAGCACCTAGCTGACTTAGATTTGACAGAAGTGAAGGGTGAAATAGCAACAATAGAATAATAGTAGGTGACTTTAATAACTCACTTTCAATAATAGATAGATAATCCAGACAAAAAGTCAATAAGAAAACATCAGACTTAACACTATAGACCACTATAGACCTAATAAATATATACAGAACATTCTATCCAATAGCTTCAGAATACATATTCTTTTAAGTACACAAATATTCTCCAGGATATATTATATGTTAGGCCACAATGCATGTTTTAACAAAATCAAGATTATTGAGATTATCATGTGTCTTTTCCAACCACAATGGTATGAAACTAGAAATCAATAACAGAAGGAATGTTGGAAAATTCACAAATATGTGGAAATTAAACAACACACTCCTGAACAACTAATGGGTCACAAAAAGAAATAAAAAGTCATAAAAGAAATAAAAAGTAAAATTAAAAATATCTTGAGACAACTGAAAATGGAAACACAACATACTTATGAGGTGAAGCAAAAGCAGTTCTAAGAGGGAATTTTATAGGAATAAATGCCTACATTAAGAAAAAAAGAAAGATCTCAAATAACCTAACTTTACAATTCAAAAAACTAGAAAAAGAAAAAACTAAGCTCCATGTTAGCTGAAGGGAGGAAATAATAAAGATCAGAGCAGAAATAAATGAAATAGAGACTAGACAAAGCAATATAAATATTTTTAAGTTGTTTTTTTTGTAAAAGATAAACACCATTGACAAACCTTTAGCTAGACTACCTGAGGAAAAAAGCAACACAAATAAAATTATAAATGAAAGAGGAGACATTGCCACTTGGACTAACTTTATGTTTGAGGGAACAGAAGCATCTAAAATCTCATGAGGGTTGACTACTGCATAACATACTATTATAGTCTCTTGTGGGTCGGTGAACAATATTAAGTCAGCTTTGGGAATAGGAATATTAGGTGAATCAGACCAAGGTCCAATATCTACATCAGTGACTGTGAGACAGTCATATTCAACCTGTTTTTTCAGGATAAGGCAACATAGTAGCTGGGTTCAAGAGGCTACACTTGCCCAGAGTAGTATTAGGATTAGAAAATAAGATTTGTTCATAGCTAGACTGGCAACACAGTGAGAAATGAATCTTAAAAACTTGTAAAATAGTAACATCATGAGGTATCTATAAGTAAATTGTGTTCCAAGATTAAAGCCTGAGTCTTTCAATCAAGAGAGTTTTTGCTATTATGCCTTATAAATACCTTTGCATTCCCAGAGCAACAAAATCTAATAACACAGAAAAGTAAGCAATATGCCTATAATTAGGGCCTAAGTTTTGAATAAGCTATTAGAAGCACCCTAAATCTTATGACAGAACATGTAGAAGGTTTTATCAAAGTTAAAAACTAATACACATGGAGAAACAACAGCTATTCTAAGAATGTGAAAGGCTTCTTGATTTTGTCTGTACCACAATTTTGGTATTTCATGTAACATACCAGGAGAGGTTTAGCCTTTTCATAAAAGGCAAGGATCCACAACCAACTCTCAAAATCAGTGGAGGGGTGTGTGTGTGTGTGTGTGTGTGTGTGTGTGTGTGTGTGTGTGTGTTTAACATTGTTTCATTTGTATATTAGGCTGAGTTCAGGACGCAACCATCTTCTGTCTGTTGGCCAATAATACATATCTCAAATATTTGACTTCAGTTTGATAATACTGCAACATATTCAGGAAGACATTGTGTCTTGGGAGACTAAGAAATTTAGTAAAGCTAAAGTATCTTCTTTACTAACATGTAAGATATTAGCAGCTATCAATAAATCAACCAGCATTGAATTAGTTTGGAGCATCAAGGCAGAGACAATTTGTTAATTTTTCTTGTAAATACCTAGAGAATACAGTAAATAAATCTCTGAATTTCTGGAGAATCAATTGCCACAAATATTAAAAGCCTACATAGGTAAAGTCAAGTAGGAACATTGACTCCTTAGCTAAAGGTAAAAGAAAGAAAGCTGAACATAAGTCTATTACATAAAAATAATTAGCTTATTCAGACACAGAAGTTAATGTAGTAGCAAGAATGTGTACCACAGGTATCAGACCAATTATGACTTATTTATTCTTCTCAGATCATGGACAAATCTATAAACAGATTGACCTTGTAAAATATTTCTTTCTTTCTTAAGGTAATATGGGAGAATTATAAGGTAAATATACTTTCTTTATTATGCCTATTTTCACATTTCTCTAATTACTGGTTCTATACCTTGTATTTGAGCTACAGATAGAGAATATGTTTTATACATGGCCATGTTTTTTCTTTATTGTAAACTATAACAATGAGATTCGTCCCTTTTATTAAATTTCTCTATTTTTTTCCGCCCATAAATATAGATTTCCTGTAATTTGGGTGTACGTTTTCAGCACTAGGTGAGACTGCTGTTCTCCCATAGTCCCCCCCCCCCCGCTTTTTTTTTTCCGGTACACGGGCCTCTCACTGTTGTGGTCTCTCCCGTTGCGGAGCACAGGCTCCGGACGCGCAGGCTTAGCGGCCATGGCTCACGGGCTTAGCCACTCCGTGGCATGTGGGATCTTCCCGAACCGGGGCACGAACCCATGTCCCCTGCATCGGCAGGCGGACTCTCAACCACTGCGCCACCAGGGAAGCCCCCCTTTTGTTTTTGAAAGCACTTATTTACTAACCTAGATGCCTTGCATCCCAAGTGCTCCGACAACACTCTATCCAGAATATAGAATATCATATCCCTTTGTTACATAGTTAAGTCCCTTTTTGGAATTATCAAGCACATCAGAAGACAAGGCATATTCTTCTACGGAAATACCTGTTTGCATGGGAACTTCAGAGGAGAAAGAACAGATAGGTCATCCAGAAACACCCATATCTTGGATATTTTTCTGAGTTAGAGTAAAACAAGAAAGGTAGTAGAAATTGCAGAATTCATGGCTTCAGTATCCACAAGAAAGGACTGGAAAAGTTTAAAATGGGGAAAAGAAACAGAAATGTAAGTTCATTCCATTCCCATTTCTAAGGTTCTCTCATTATGTCAATTTTGTCCATAAGTTTGCACCATTTGCCAATTACTTTCTGTCTGATTTCCTGGAGTGGGAAAGAACCTCTTGAGGAGGTGGTAAAGCTTCAGAGTTAGGTTGTATCCCTTGCATCTTCCTCAGTCTGTTCCAGCATTATTTCTGCCAATGTCTTGACTTTTCAATAGTGAATTATTGACTTTCCATCAGGTGTGCCTTTTTATTTGTTGGGGTCTCCAGATAATATTGTGTTCCCTTGTAAATAATTATAACTAGGCAGCTAAGCTGCAGTCTTAAGTTTCTTTACGGCTAATCTTTCTACATATTTTCTCAAAGCTGGATTGTAGCCACCAATATCTGAGAAATTATCTGTTCTTATCATCAACCTACTTTTTCTCCTACTTGTATTTAAATTCCTGGCAACAAAAGTGCCATAAGTCTATTCTGATCTTCACATGGATTTATATATGTAAACTTATAAAATGCCTCAGTGAACTGTGTTGAAAAATAATGAAGGACTCAGCTTCTGAGTACAGCATTTAGCTTCTCTCAGTTTACCTTCTGCAGAAAGCTTTCGAGGAATCTTGTCAGTAGTCTCTCATGTTAGGTTTCCAAGGTACAAAGAATAGAATAGCCTGAGTTGTTGGAGGAAGTGTACAGTTGGATTCCTGAGGACTTGGAACTCCCTAATATGGAGATTACTATTTTACCTTCATTGTGCCTGTTCCATTAGTCAACTGGAGGCAACAGTTTGTGTAGCAGCCAGTATGCATCCCCATGTATAGGGCCGTAGACTGAAAACACAGTGCAGATCACCTCCGGAAAATTTTGTGGATCTCTCCAGAGCACTAGGGAAAAGGGCATATAGATTCTTACTATTTCTAGTCCTTCCAGCAGCCCTTAATACATTCTACCAGTTATTTGAGTTGCTGGAGATACAAAAGTATAGGGCTGATATTCTTCTTATTGAAATGAAAAATAAATTCTTTTCTATGACAATGTAGTTTCAGTTCTCATTTTGCCATTTAGTAGTATGACTGTTTTGATTCCCTTTCTTCCAGGTCATTAGGCAACCACTGCCCAACCTCATGTTTTCATTCTATGACACAGTCTCTTACACAACTTTTCAATGACTACTTGTGTTTTACTCTTAATCATATCTGCTTCCATAGCTCTGCTTTGCATAGCCTAGAACACTCCTACATCCTTTCCCAAGAATGGCGCCTATGCTGGGGATTAACATAATGACATAAGCCATGGCACTTCCCTTATACATTTATTTGATCCTGAAAAGTCTAACCCGGGTTGGGTTTCTTAAAAACCTTGTGCCAAAGTAGATTAGGGTTTGGGTAGATTCAATGAAGTTAGTCTGTGTAGCTTTCATGTATCCCTGGTGTAGCAGGACAGAAAGTCATCTTTCTCAGTAGTCTTTGTCTAAGAGGACAGTAGTCAAAAATGAAAACTGTATTTCATGGGTATTATTCCTAAAAAGTAAATACGATACCAGGAAGCTCCTAATTTTATTGATTTTTACATCCACAGGAAAACAAATATCTGGATCGCATGGATTCACCCTTCCCAGAATCCTTGAATAGTCATAGTCCAAAAACGATCCACAAGTGTAACACATTAAAACTCTGAAATAATATAACAGGCTTGAATTTGTCTACTTGGACATTTAGAACCAAGCAAATATTGCACCATAGAGCTGGTATTGATGAATCACAAACCTTTTGCAACTTCCAGTAAAGCACACTCAGGTGAAAAGCGAAATTCTTCTGATGAAGATCCCATTATATATATATCACTCATGGAGAAAAAGAACCCATAATGATATTTATATCATCAGAAAGAATAAAGCTAAATGCCCTAGAAGTAAGTCTTTACTAGTTTAGAAGTGTGTTTCACACTTACCAGTTATCAAAGGCAGCCTAATCCATTTAATGTACACACAATGTAAAAAAAAAGAGTTGAGGTATGATTTCAAAAAATATGAGAATAAACCACCACAATCTGATTAATATAAAAGAAACCATTGTTTACCTGGAAAGAGGTAGAAGAGGTGGATGAAACAAATTTCCCATATGGGCTTTATTACCTGAAGTCCATGAATAGAGTTTCTACTACAGTGAAGCTAAGAACCCTCACTCCCACTTTGTAATCCAGGATTGTCACCTCTGCTGGGCCCCAGAGTAATTTTATTAAGCATGATTTTTATGCAATCACATCTCCTCAAGATATGATGTCCTCATTCACTCAAACCATGGCATCACCCACACCTATAATTTCTTTGTCCTGTAATTTTTTACTAATGGCATCCTTAAATTCTGGGTCCCAAGTTGACTGGAGATCTGAGAGATTCAGTGCGGGACAACTGGGTAGTTAATCATGCCCCAGGGAAAGTGAGCTCAAGTGTCTTCTTCCCCATTTGTTTTTGTCTGTGAGGAAGGATCAGGGCGGTAGTCAAAGAAGAAAACTATGTATCTCATGTTTGCATTTCTCATATGTTCCTCTGTGATTTATACAGGAAGGATATTACTAAAAAAAAAAAAAAAAGACAGGGCCACATTCCTTTGTATATAGACCAGTGATTCACCTAACATATTCAACTTGAAACAAATAAGATACCTTGGCCTCAAGAACCTGTCAGGAGCTTTTATGCAGCAATAAAATCTTGCTATTAACCAGCTTTTGGCTGTATCTTCCAGGAAGCCAGAGCAGAAAAAATAATGGCATCACTCATAGCATGGATTTTCCACTTAAAATAAATCTAATGAAGCCACATGATATTCAGAAGCTAGATATCAGTATCAGGCTGCTTATAATTTTATTCAATCTCACTTATTATACCTGAATCTTAAAACTCTGGCTGCAGTTGCCATGGCCCTTCAATTGTGAATAGTTCATTTACGATGCACAAATATCACAACACCTTATCAAACTCAAAATAATCTAACAAGTAAATTTGTCTATATATGAATTTAGATCTAACCAAACAATGCACCATAGAAATAATACTAGTGAATGATAAGATTTTTCAAATTTAATCAAAGCAAAGCTCAGGTACGAACTAAAGTTTTTTCTCATATCATATCATCAATATGAGTCATTCATGGAGAAGAATTAACCATAATAATATCCATATTTCCTTAAAGAACTAACCTAAACACCTTAGATGCTAGTCTCTATTAGTCCATAGATCTATTTGGAATTATAGCTCTCTGTAATCACTGAAGAGGGTGAGGGTCCAGATTAATTTTCATTTCTGTTAGTTCTCATTCTACTTGTACTTCATACCTATTGCTACTGCAGACTCTTTTTTCAACCCAGCTCTGAAAACTGTGGATGAGTTATTCCTGTGCTAAAGAATTTTTTAGCTTAGCTTTGTAGCTTGTTATTCCACATTGTGTAGGTATTTATTATCTAGCCCTGTGCAGTCCAGATTTTAGTAAAGCAGCATTGTGCTTCTTGGTCCAGCTCCAACAAATGTGGTCATTCTATATGTGAGAGAGCCCCTGTTGAGGCTCTCCCTCCTCTACTGTGTTAGCCTCTCTATTTTTATTTCCCCAAGATCTAGCTGTTGTTTCAAGGTGTGCATATTCCGAGGTTTACTTATGCTTTCAACTCGAGATGGACACTTGATTTTCAATGTTGTTGCTGTTAGAAATGGTGCTACTGTAAGCATTCATGTGTATGTTTTTAGGGCATAGATATATGAATTTTTCTTGTACCTGGGATTATGTTTGTGAACACAGTCTAAGAGTATTCTAAATAGACATATAGGAAGATTTTTAAATTTTTATATATCTTGGTGACTGTTTATTGTTTGAATGTTCTTTTCTCTCATGGCTAATGACCTTGAGTACCTTTTCACATGCTTATTAGCCATTTGGATATCCTCCTTTGTGATGGACCTGTTTAAATGTCTTCTTTCTCAATTTTTGACATGTATAAGTTTACTATGTCTTATGTATAATTGTCTTTCATTGAATATACACTTTGATAAACAGAAGTTTTCATTTTGATAAACAGAAGTTTTCATTTTGATGCAAACCAACTCATCAATTTTTCCTTTATGGTTAGTGCTGTTGTTATTCAATTTTAATTTTTTGCATTCACCAAATCATTATACTACTCTCCTATGTTATGTTCAATAATCTTTATTGTTTTGCTTTTCATATGTGTCTACATTACACCTAGAAATTATTTTTCAGCATGGTTGGAAAATGGACTCAAAACAAAAGTTATTTGTTTTGTAGAGTGTTTCTCAAGAGGGATTTGTCTAATTATCATCTCATAATTATGCTGGGGTTATGGGTTTTGGGAAGGAAGACCATAAAGTACCATTCTCATCCTGTCATATCAAGGGTACATTCTATCAATATGACATGACTATTTATATTAGTCTTGATTATCTGCCTGAGGTAGTGTTTGTCAGGTTTCTCCACTGTAAAGTTATTTTTCCTCATGTGCAACAGTGACACCTTTATTATAGATCAAGTAACCATATAACATTTGATCTGTTTGTGAAGTCTCTATTTTTTCCCATTAGGCTAGTTTTCTATCTTTTGTCAGTACACGCAGTCTTAACTACTGTAACCTTATGAAATGCTTTGAAATTTTGTCATGTAAGTTATGAAGTTTTTTTTTCAAGTTGTTGACATTTAGAAAAAAACTAACATGTTCCTTTTTTTTTTTAAAAAAAGACATCTTTATTGGAGTATATTTGTTTTAAAATGGTGTGTTGGTTTCTGCTTTATAACAAAGTGAATCAGCTATACATATACATATATCCCCATATCTCCTCCCTCTTGCGTTTCCCTCCCATCCTCCCTACACCACCCTTCTAGGTGGTCACAAAGCACCGAGCTGATCTCCCTGTGCTATGCAGCTGCTTCCCACTAGCTATCTATTTTACATTTAGTAGTGTATATATGTCCATGCCACTCTTTCATTTCGTCCTAGCTTACCCTTCCTCCTCCCCATGTCCTTAAGTCTGTTCTGTATGTTTGCGTCTTTATTCCTGTCCTGCCCATAGGTTCTTCAGAACCATTTTTTTTTTTTTAGATTCCATATATATGTGTTAGCATACAGTAGCTGTTTTTCTCTTTCTGACTTACTTCACTCTGTATGACAGACTCTATGTCCATCCACCTCACTAAAATAATTCAATTTTGTTTCTTTTTATGGCTCAAACTTGACTCTTCTTGGCTCTTTGCATTATATGTAATTCTTGAAATCAGACTGACAATTTACAAAACACCTAATGGGATTTGGATTTGGAATGCTACTCCATTGAATATTTAAAATGAATTTGGGGGAGAATTAACATCTATATAAATCAAACCTGCCAATCTGAATACATCTCTTCATTTGCACGGTATTACTTACTTCCTTTCAATAATGTTTTGTAATGATATATTTGATCTTTTCTTATGTAATTGATATTTTTGATGTTCCTGAAAATGTTATATTTAAAAATCTTTATTTTTTTATATTTGTTGTTTTGCGTAAACACATTTCATTACACTTATTTGCTTATTAATACAGCAACTTTGCTAAATTAACTTTCTAATTTTGTTTACTTCAAGTCATTTGGGGATATATATATAGATAGATAGATAGAGATATATATTAACACACATATACATATAAACACCACTTTGTTGTCTTTAAATAATGATGTCTACATATACCTTTCCATTTTTAATCCTTATACACATTTTATTCCTTTTCCATGACTTACTGCACTAAAACATCCAGTATAGTGTTGAATAGAAATAGTGATAGAAGATTTGTTTTATTCTCAATTTCAGGAGAAAACTTTCAATAGCTCCATTATCAATGATTTTGCAATTGACTTATTTTGTAAATACTCTTTATCTCATTAAAGAATTTTGGTAAGTTCCCAGTTCCATGAGATTTATGAGGAATAGGTTTTGTATTTTATCAAATGCTTTTTATTTTTGAGATGATCATATGATATTTCCCCTCTGTTGTGTTACTACAATGAATTACATTGAATGATTTTTAATTACTTAAAATTATACTTATTTTAGAATAGATTTAGGCTTGTTTTAAAAAGTTGTGAAAAAAAAAGTTGTGAAAATAGCACAGAGAGTTACCAAATATCCCATATCCCATTTCACATATTATTACCATCTTATATTAGTATGGTATATTTGTCACACAACTAATCAATATTGGTACACTGTTATTGAGTCTAGCCTTTTTTCAGATTTCCATTGTTTTTGCCTAATGACCTACTACTGTTCCATGATCCCATACAGGATGCTACATTTTGATGTCATGTCTACTTAGGATCCTCTTGACCATGACACATTCTCAGATTTTCCTTGTTTTGATGGTCTTCCCATTTTTGAGAACTAGTCAAGTGTTTTGTACAGTGTCTCTCAAGTGGGATTTGTCTAATTATTATCTCATGATTATGCTGGGGTAATGGGTTTTGGGGTGGAAGACCATAGAGATAAAGTACCATTCTCATCCTCTCATATCAAGGGTACATTCTATCAACATGACATGACTATTTAATCAGCCTTGATTACCTGGCTGAGGTAGTGTTTGTCAGGTTTCTCCACTGTAAAGTTATTTTTCCTCCCACCTGCCATTTTAATACTGTATTCTTTGCAAGGAAGTCACTATGCACAGACCACACTTGAGGAGTGAGGAGTTGTGTTGTACGTCCTTGAAGTCAAAGTATCTACAAAATTTATTTTTAATTATTCTGCATAAGAAATCTGTCTATTCTCCCAATGTATTTATTCACTTTTTTATATTAGTGTGGATTCATGGATAATTATATTTGGTTTCTAATTCAATACTATAGTATTTATTTGTTCAAATTGCTCCAGCTTTGATCATTGGAATCTTTTTTGGTTGGCTCCTGTCACTTTGACATGCTTCCATCAATGTGTGTGTGTGTGTGTGCGTGTGTGAGAGAGAGAGAGAGAGAGAGAGCGAGAGAGAGAGAGAGATGAGCACTTCCTTACTTTCTGGCCATCTAAGATGCTCCAGGTTCATCTTTTATATTTCCTGCTCCTTCATAGAATCAGCCATTTTTGAAAGGACCCCTGGCTTGTTTTATTGGAGAGTGGTATTAGAAACCAAGATATGGGTTCTAGGTGTGACATTTGTTACTAGATTATCATTGCTTCTAGGCTTTCTTAACTGATAGATTAAGGAAAAATGTACGTGCACAGTAACTGTGTGTATACGTATATTTATAACTATTCATATGTGTAACTACGTATGTATATACGTATATAATTGGGTGGGCCAAAAAGTTCGTTTGGGTTTTTCGTGTTATGGAAAAACCTGAACGAACTTTTTGGTTAACCCAATATATAGAACATAAGTTCACAGTGAAGTTTCCAACTCGAATCCATTATTACATGGATAATTCTAACCACTTTTTGTTTGTCTGTAACCTTCTACTCCAATGTCAAGAAACCTTACACCATCTGCCAACCATTTACTTAATTGTTTAAATCCAGTATACATATGTAGTGGTTTCATACACCGATGAGAAATGACTTTATTTAGTTAAGTACAGGGCTATGGACAGTTGTTTTGCCTTTAATCTTACAGATTACACTAACTCCCCTAGTTACTTAAATTAGCACCTTTTCCTTCCAACCCCATCAGTGAGGTTGTTTCATGCATTTGTAATACAGTAAATCCTTTTTTCACATTTTATATTCCATCCTGGGATCCCCCAACTACTAAATGGTTTTTTAAAAATTCATGTATCTTAAGGTTTACTCTTTGTGCTGTAAAGTTCTATGGGTTTTGACAAATGCATAATGTCATGTATATGCCATTACAGTATCATACAGTATCAACCCCTGGGCTGCGAACAGCAGGAGGTGAGCGGCGGGCTAGTGATCAAAGCTTCATCTGTCTCTCCCCATCGCTCACATTACCGCCTGAATCAGCACCCTCATCACTCGCATTAGTGCCTGAGCCATTCCCCAGATCACTTGCATTACCGCCTCAACCATCGCTCGAATTACCACCGGAACCAATCCCCACCCCACCCTGTCGGTGGAAAAATTGTCTTCCATGAAACCGGTCCCCCTGGTGCCAAAAAGGTTGGGGACTGCTGTACAGGATAGATTCGCTGTACTTTATCTATTCAGCCCTTGCCTTCCCCCTGACAACTACATGTGTTTACTGTATCTTTAGTTTTGCCTTTTCCAGAATGTCATATAAATGGTAGCACACCATATATATACTTTTCAACTGGCTTCTTTCACTTAGCAAAATGCATTTAAGATTCATCTGTGTATATATATATTTTTAAACGTGGATGTACCACAAGTTTGTTTTTTTTTTGCTGTTGTTGTTTTTTTAATGTCTTTATTGGAGTATAATTGCTTTACAATGTTGTGTTAGTTTCTGCTGTATAACAAAGTGAATCAGTAATATGTATACATATATCCCCATATCCTCTCCCTCTTGTGCCTCCCTCCCACCCTCCCTATCCCACCCCTCTAGGTGGTCACAAAGTACCGAGCTGATCGCCCCGTACCACAGGGTTTTTAAGCATTAACCTATTGGAGGATATCTCACTTACTGCCAGTTTTTGGCAATTATGAATAAAGCTGTTATAAATATTCATGTGCTAGTTTTTGTGTGGACCTAAGTTTTCAACTCATTTGGTTAAATACCTAGGAGCACAGTGGCTTAATGTAGAACATTTAGCTTTGTAAGAAACTTCCACACTGTCGTGAACATTGCTGTACCATTTTTCATGCTAGCCACCAATGAATAATAGTTTCTGTTGCTTGTATTTTCACAAATTGGCATTGCCAGTTCTTTGGATTTTAGCCATTCTCCTAGGTGTGTAGCTGTATCTTTTTGTTTAATTTGCATCTCCCTAATGACAGATAATGTAGGGCATCTTCACCTATGCTCATTTGTCATCTGTATGTTTCTGTGGTGAGGTCTCTATTCAGATTTTTTGCCCATTTTAAATGGGTTATTTTCTTTTTGCTGAATTTTAGGAGTTCTTTGTATATTTGGATTGAAGGCCTTTAGCACATATGTATTTTGAAAATATTTTCTCCCAATCTGTCCTGTCTTTTCATTAGCTCAATAGTGTCTTTTGCCAGAGCAGAGCTTTTAATTTTAATAAAGTTCAACTCATTTTTTTCTTCATGGTTTTGTGCTTTGGGTATTGTATCTAAAAACTTACCACAAAACCTAAGGTCATGTCGATTTTCTCCTATGTTTACTTTTAGAAGTTTTATAGTTTTATATTTCACATTTAGTTCTATGGTTTCTTTTGAGTTAGTTTATATGTAACATGTAAGGTCTGTGTCTAGGTCCCCTTTTTGAACATGGACATCCCCTGTTCTAGCATCATTTATTGAAAAGACTATTTTTTATGCATTAAATTGCCTTTGAACACCTGTCAAAGATCAGGTAATTTTAAGTGTGTGTATTTACCTTTGGATTCTGTATTCTGTACTATTGACCTATGTCTATTTATTTGCCAATACCATGCTGTCTTGATTATGGTAAGCTTATAATAAGAGTCTTAAAATAAGGTAGTGCAAGTCCTCCAAATTTGTTCCCCTTCAGTATTAGGTTGGTTAACTCTAGTTCTTTTGTCTTTCCATATAAACTTTAAAATCAATTCAGTGATATCTACAAAACAACTTGCTGGGGTTTTGAATAGGATTGAATTGTATCTATATGTAAAGTCGGGTAACAATATTGAGTCTTCCAATCCATGAATACAGAATATCTGTCCATTATTTATATCTTCCTTGTTATTTTTTAGCAGAATTTTGTACTTTCTGCCTTTAGATCATATACACACACATGTTGTGTGTGCATGTGTATGATGTATACCGAAGTTTTTTCTTTTTTATTGCAACTGTAAATGAGATTTAAAAAAATATTATTTATTTGAAACTCCAATTGTTCATAACTGGTATATAGAAAGCAATTAACTTTTTAAATACTAACCTTATATCATTTATCTCTGTTATACTCATTTATCTCACTTAATTCCAGGAGGTGTTTGTTTTGTTTACCTTAGTAGATCCTTTGGGATTCTCTATAGATAATCATGTCATCTCTGAATAAAGACAGTTTTATTTCTTTCATTTTCAATCTGTATGCTTCTTAATACTTTTCTTGTCTTATTGCACTAGCTAAGACTTCCAGCATGATGTTGCATCATACTTCCAGTATGATGTTGCATCATAAAGTCTCTCATCAGGAAGTATGATATTAGCTATAAGGCTTTCTGTAGATGTTCTTTATCAAACAGAAAATTTCCCTGTGTTACTAGTTTACTGAGAGTTTTTATGTTAAATGAATATTGGATTTTGTCAAAAGTTTTCATAGCATATGACCATATGATTTTTTTATAGCCTTTTAATGTAATGGATTATGTTGATTGATTTTTGAATGGTGAAAAAGCCTTGCATACCTGGAATAAATTTCACCTGGTTGTGGTGTACAATTTTTCTTATACATTGCTGGATTTAATTTGCTAATATTTTTTGAGGAGGCTCATGACAGATATTGGTCTGCAGTTTTTCTTTCTTGTAATGTCTTTATCTGGTTATGGTGTTAGGGTAATAATGGTTTAATGCAGTGAATTACCAAGTGTCTCCCTTCTTTCTATTTTATGGAAGCAATGGTGGAGGACTGGTATTATTTCTTCATTAAATGTTTGGCAAAATAAACCAGCAAAACTATCCGGGCTTGGTGTTTTCTTTTTTGAAGGTTATTAACTATTAATTAATTTCTTTGGTAGATTTAGGGCTATTTAGAATATGTATTTGTCCTTGTATGAATTTTGGTAATTTGTCTTATGAGTAATTGGTCTATTGCATCTAAGTTATCTAATTGGGAGCATAGAGTTCATAGTATTATGTTATTATTCTTTTAATATCCATAGCATCAGAACTGATGATTCTTATTTCTGTTTTTGGTCATTTTTGTGTTTTTATTCCTTTGCTTAGCATGGGTAGAGTTTTAGCAATTTTATTGGGCTTTTAAAAGAACTACCTCTTGTTTTTGTTCATTTTCTCTACTGTTTTCCTTTTCTTAATTTTACTGACTTCTAATTATTGTTATTAATTTTCTTCTATTTGCTTTAGGCTTAAAGTGTTCTTTCTGTAGTTTTCTAAGGTAAAAGCTGAGATTGTGGATTTAGGTCTTTTATATTTCCTAACATAAATTTAATGTTAAATTTTTTCCCTGTAAGCAATGTTTTAGCTGCATCTGACAAATTATGATAATTATTTTCATTTGACTTCACTCAAAATATTTTTAAAATTTCTCAAATGTTCTTTGATATATCTGTTATTTAGAAATGTTTTTTTTAATCCAAATATTTGGGGATTTCCCAGCTGTATCTTTATCAACTACCAGTTTTATTCCATTGTTGCTTTGTATAACTTCGAATCTTTTACATTTGTTAAGGTCTGTTTTATGGAACATAATATGATCTATTCTGGTGACTATTTCATATGAGATTTAGAAGAATGTGTATTCTCCTTTTGATGGATGAAGTAGTCTATAAGAATCAGCTGGACTAACTAATTGATAGTGCTCTTTAGATCACCTATATCCTTACTGTTTTTCGGCCTGCTTGATCCATTACTGCCAGAGGGGTGTTGAAGTCTCCAACTGTAATAGTGGACCTGTCTATTTCTACTTTTGGTTCTTTCAACTTTTACCTCACTTATCTTGACACTTTGTCATTAGGGACATACACATTTATGATTGTTATGTCTTTGTTAAGAACTGATCCTTTAACATTAAATAATCTTCATGCCTATCTTTTTTTTTTTTTTTTTTTTCCCAGCACACGGGCCTCTCACTGTTGTGGCCTCTCCCGTTGCGGAGCACAGCCTCTGGATGCGAAGGCTCAGCAGCCATGGCTCACAGGCCCAGCCGCTCCGCGGCTTCTGGGATCTTCCCGGACCGGGTCACAAACCCGTGTCCCCTGCATCGGCAGGCGGTCTCTCAACCACTGCGCCACCAGGGAAGCCCTCCAGCTATCTTTTGATTAGTTTTAGCATGATGTACCTTTCTCAATCCCTTTATATTTTTTGACCTAAATCTTTAATTTTAAAGTAAGTTTCTTGTAGACAACATTTAGTTGAGTCTTGCTTCTTTATTCATTCTAGCAAGCCCTGTATTTTAATTTAAACCATTCACATTTAAAATAATTATTAATATTGTTGGATTAGTGTCTACCATGTTTATAACTGTTTTCTAGTCACTGCACTACTCTGTTTCTTCATTTCCCAATTTTACTGCCTTCTCTGTTTTTAATTGATCTTTTTACATGATTCCTTTTTATCTCCTCTCTTAGCATATCAATTATTCTTTCTTTTTCATTTTTTCATTAGTTTCTCTAGAACTTAACAATAAAAATTTTCAACTAACCCAAACTCACTTTCAAAGTACACTATACCACTTCATGTGTAGTACATGTTCCATAGATCAGAGTATTCTCAACTTCTCCTTCGCATCTCTTGTGACATTACTGTCATTTATTTCACTATCCATATGCCGTAATCAACCAATATTTTGTTACTATTATTATTTTAGACATTTTTTAGATTATTTAAGAATCATGGAAATAATCATTTTATTTTACCTCATTTATTTCTTCTCCAATGCTCTTCTTTTCTTTATGGAGATCCAAGTTTCTGACCTGTATAATTTTCCTTCTTCCTGAAGAACTTGTAACATTTCTTGGAGGGCAGGTATATTGGCAAGAATTCCCTCATTTTTGGTTTGTCTGAGAGTATTTATTTCTCCTTTACTTTTTTTTTTTCCTTTACTTTTGAAGTATAATTTTGCTAGATATAGATTCTAGATAGAATTTTTTTCCTGCAACATTTTAAATATTTTACTTCACTCTCTTTTAACTTTCCTGGTTTCTGATAAGAAGTCCACTGTAATTCTGTATAGGTAATGCATTGTGGGTATTTTTCTAGCTTCTTTGAAGACTTTGTCTTTGGTTTCCTTCAGTTGAATATGATATGCCTAGGCTTTAATGTTGTTATTGTCTGTGTGCTTTGCATTTTTTCCTGCTTTGTGTTCTCTAAACTTCCTGCACCTGCGGTTTGATGTTTGTTATTCATTTAGAAATATCCTTGATGATTATTATAATAGTTTGAAAATTTCTTCTGCTCTGTACTCTCTCTTTTCTCATCCTGGTATTCCAATTATGTCTATTACATTAAAAAATTGCTCAACTGTTCTTGGATGGTCTGTTCTGTCTTTCCATTATTTTTTTTCTTTGTATTTCATTTTGTGAAATTTCTATTGGACTCTTCAACATCACTGATTTTTTTTCCCTCTATCTTGTTGAGTCTAGTGAAAAGTCTGTTGAAGGCATTCTTCATCTGGGTTACAGTGATTTTTATTTCTAACATTTCCTTTTGGTTCTTACAGTTTTTAATTCTCTGCTTATATAACCTATCTATTCTTGCATGATGTCTTCTTTTCCCCTAAGAGCTCTTAACACATTAATCACACTTATTTTACATTCCCCATTTGATAATTTCAACATCTGTGTCCTGAGTCTGGTTTCACTAATTGTTTTGTCTCTTCAGAGTTTTTTTTTTTTCTTGCCATATAACTTCACTGTAATTGTTTGTTGAGTTGTGTCTGGCATTAGGAATTGAGATAAATAAGCCTTTAGTATGAGATTTATAGTAATCTAACTAGGGGTTATGTTGTTTAATGTTTGCTGTTGCTAGAGGTATCAGAAGTGTCAAATTCCTTTAGTGTGCTTGTTTTTGTCTCCTCTCTTGACTCTGGGTTTCCCTAAGTACCCCTGAGAGAGTTGGTGTCTTTCAGCTCTTTCAACTCTAATCCACTGTTATTATAGTGAAGCCTATTGGTGGAATGGTAAGTTTGTGTGGGAGTTGGGTGATCCACAACGTTTTTTTCTCTGTTTTTATGTGCCTGTGTCTTAGAACTGTGACCTTCACAAGTATTTCTTCAGTAATATAGTTTTTTCTCCTTGTTCTGACTCTAGTGTTCCCAATCTATTTCCTCGAAGCATTGACCTCTATTGACAATTGTGTGTGTGTGTGTGTGTGTGTCTGTTTTCTGATTGATAAGATAGAATGGCTAGAGACCAGAGTTAGATGAATGCCCTTCCTTCAAGTGTGATAATACTTTGCCCAAGTCTTTCCCTTGAAGATTAGCCTTTGTCATGGAAATTTCTTTGGGTGTATTTCACAATGATCACTCTACCCCAGCACTCCAATTCCAGAGCCATTAAGGGCATCTTGGGGGGTTTTCTTAAATCTTTACCATAAGAAACATGTGAGGTTCTTCTAGGTAAAGCCCACAGAAGTGTGAGAGTTTCCAGAAGTTTCCCCCTTTCACTCTAGTCCACATTCAGTCCAGCTATTCATCTAAATTGCCACTCAAGTTTTCAATTTGTAGCTTCTGTTTCAGATAAGCAAATCTCACCTGTATCTCAATGGATGTCTGTATCTCCAGAATTTGGGGTGGCAGTTTTCCCTGCAGCTTCAGGTCTCTGATGGATCCTAGGAAATCAGTTGATTTTCTCAGTTTTCCCACCTTTATCTTGTAAGAGCAGAAATAATGATTTCTGATCCCTTCACATGTCAGATTTGGAATCAGAAGTCTTAGATAACGTTTTGAATGTAAAGAAAAATTTTTATTAAATAAGTAAACCCCAAGTGGTTCTGATGCATTTGTTTTGACATGTTTTATGCAATTTGATTTACTATTATTGTATTTAGGATGTTTGCATCTATATTCATAGTAGTCATATTCTGTAAATTCATTTTTTACACTGTCATTATCAGGTTTAGTTAAGTTATTCTGGGAAAATGAGAATTAATAATATATTTTTCCTTAAATACTTGTAAAAATCTACTAGTGAGAATATTTATGCCTGGAGTATTCTCGTTTGGAAAGATTTTCACTTTGGATTCAATGTCTTTAACAGATATAGGACAATTTATACTTTCTATTTCTTTCTGCAATTTTTTCACTAGTTATATTTTTAAGGAAATTTCCTATTTCATTGGTACAGTTGACCCTTGAACAACATGGTTTGACCTGTGTAGATCCACTTATACATGGATTGTTTTCAGTAAATATGTGCTACAGTACTACAGGATCTGCAGTTGGTTCAATCTGTGAATGTGGGTCCTAGGATGCAGGACCACAGATACAGAGTGCCGAATGTAAAGTTACATGCAGATTTTCAACTGGGGAGAGGAGACTTGCTTGCACCTCTAACCCATGTTGTTCAATGGTCAACTGTATTTATTAAGGGGCAAAAAAAGTTAGATTTCAAATGTTATTTATATTAAAGACATTTAATTTAGGAAAACTGCAATTATTTACAAAGGCAAATAAGAGTATCTAGATGATTATGAACATTATGTTCCCACTTTTATGTTCCCTGTACTTTTCCAGGTTTTGATGGTTAGATTTTAACAAATGCCACCCTTGCCTGAAGGACATCATCCACACATACAAAAATACTGCAAATTCTAATTTCCCATGGTAGAATTACCCAGTACTCAGGAAGCTGCAAAAGTGGTCAAAAGTGGTTTTTAACTAAATCCCCACATTTAGCAAACACTACTGGAACTGACTTGCTCTCCAATCCTTCCAATCATCTCTATTTGGCTTTGATCAAATCAACTCCATCCAACCAACTCCACTTTTGCTTTGATCTACCCAAAATACTGCTTATTATAAATTTGGCCTAAATTCCACTCATCCTCAAAAGTCTATGTAATTTTGCTTTTTTCTTCAAGAAGCAAAAAGTTGAATTTTCTCTTGCAGTTTCTCCTTTACCAGACTAATAACTTGAAGTAAATTTAGCAATTGATTTTCAAATTTAAGTTAATTTTTATGGTATTAGTATAGTAAAGAACACACAAAAGTCTCTATGCTCAGCATGTTTACATTCTAGGGCAAGAAGGAAGACACTCATTAAAAAATATTAAATAAAGTACTTCATATTAGATGATAAGTACTAAAAATCATGGAACAGGATACAAATAAACTTAAAGCCAGAAATAGAGGATTTAATATGAAAAAAAAACCACCCTAGAATGGGAAATAGTCACATTATCAGATCTCTATTACCTCACTATCATTTTGAGTTTTATAATAAAAACAAAATCAGACTAGAGACAAAACTACATCCTCTCATCCTAGACACCTGTAAACGTTAAGTACATTGGGAAAATAATTGTCCTGCATTAGCTGAGAATCTAAACAGAAAAAAAAATGAAATAAGTAATCAATCAAGGTGCTTCAAGTGTGTATCAAGCAAATAATAATCCATTTTACCCTTAAAGTCAAAAAGAAAACTTTCTTTAAATGTTAAAGATAAACTTGCAATTTAAAAAATTAATATTGGTGCTACAATATCAATTTTACACACTACCACTATTACATGCATTTCACAATTTGGTCCTCAGAAATGACAAAGTATTCAGGTGGTAGGTTTCTCCAGTAACTCTCACATGTTCCATGTTCCCCATGTTCCAGCTTAGGACAAATCACCCTCAGACTTTAACTAAATTACACTTTCTTCCACTGTAATACCACCTCTGCTTTCTTGCTAGGTAGAGATTTACTGTACAAATGGAATTGCAAACTAAACACTCTCTGGATGGTCTGGGCCTCAAGTCCCTGAGGATTCCCCTCCTCATAAAGAATTTATAGACAATCTGGAAATTGATTTACTGTTACTTTTGTATCTAAACTGAATCCAAATTGAAGATCTCAAGGAAGCGCCCAATATTCCTGTGCACAAGAATTTCTACTAATATACATAGGATTGTTTGGGCTAAACCCAGTAAGGTTTAGATTTATCCATCTAAATTGCTATCCAAACTTGCACAGTATCTTCTAAAACCAGGAACTGAAAAGGACTAAAAACACAAGTCCAAAACTTGTACCAGTCCTTATAAAACTTTTACCCTCCAATTCCAAAAACCTACCTGGCAAATATTGAGATTTGTTTAGGACCTCAGAGCCATAAATAGAATCATTATTCGCTGTTTCCCTATAGTACACACACAAATACCATTTTATTTTCAGTGACTCCTTGAGGCAGTATATTTTATAGTGGTAGATTCGGTTCTAGTTTTTTGTTAGTGTCACTTTGTATCAAAATAGTCTATACTTATTTGTCCACTCAGGAAAATCAACAGTATAGTTGGACTATGTCCCAAGGCAAAACATATCCAGAAGGCAGAACTCATTACACTCCACAAATCTGATCATTTAGAGAGAGATAAGAGAGTGATACAGAGCGATAATGAGTATACTTTGAGTGTAGCCCACGATTTTGGAATTCTTTGAGAATAAACAGGGTTCTTGATCTCAGCAGGAACATTGATGAAGAATAGTCAGCAAATTAAGTAACTTTAGTTTGAAGTTTCCTAAAGAGGTGGCTATTATCAAAGTAAACACTCTGAAGTTTCCTAAAATGGTGGCTATTATAAAAGTAAACTCTCATACAAGAAGGGATACCATGGAAGCTGAAGGAAATGCCCCAGAAGGCAGTGCTCACTAAGCTTCTATCCCTCATGATTAAATCTTTTGAGAGATTAAAATAGCCTCTTATACAATGCCAGAAATTGGCTCCAGAGTTGACAAAGTGTTACTGTGAGAAAACTGCAGGTAAATTACATGAGAATAATCTCTAGCACTCTCATTACGGACACTTAGTAGTAGCAGGCAACCACAAATGGAAAATTGCAAACATTTAACATGAAATTATCCACCACAGCAAAGACGAATTGGCTACTAAAGATATTCAACATTAGTGGAGAAACTTTACTTAAGACCACTCAATGTGTCTGTGGTGAATGTCTCACAGCAAAGACAAATTGGCTAATATACATAATCAACATTGGTGGAGAAACTTTACTAAGATCACTCAGGGTGTTTGTGGTGATTGTCTCATTTGTTTTCTTGGTAAAACTGTAAAAGTGGAGCATGGATAAGAGCTCAAACCTCAGGGGTCCTTTGAACATGACCAAACAGATTTCATATTTTCTGGAATGGGTTTTAAATATATATTGAAACAGTACCATACTGTCTTGATTACTGTAGCTTTGTAGTATAGTCTGAAGTCAGAGATCCTGATCCCTCCAGCTCTGTTTTTCTTTCTCAAGATTGCTTTTGCTATTTGGGGTCTTTTGTGTTTCCATACCAATTGTGGAATTTTTTGTTCTAGTTCTGTGAAAAATGTCATTGGTAGTTTGATAAAGATTGTACTGAATCTGTAGATTGCTTTGGGTAGTATAGTCATTTTCACAATGTTGATTATTCCAATCCAAGAGCATGTTATAACTCTCCATCTATTTGTATCATCTCTAATTTCTTTCATCAGTTTCTATAAGTTTTCTGCATACAGATATTTTGTCTCCTTAGGTAGGTTTATCCCTAGGTATTTTATTCTTTTTGTTGCAGTGGTAACTGGGAGTGTTTCCTTAATTTCTCTTTCAGATTTTTCATCATTAGTGTATAGGAATGCAAGAGGTTTCTGTGCATTAATTTTGTATCCTGCTACTTTACCAAATTCATTGAATAGCTGTAGTAGTTCTGGTAGCATCTTTAGGATTCTCTATGTATAGTAACTTTTCATCTGCAAACAGTGACAACTTTACTTCTTCTTTTCTGATTTGGGTTCATTTTATTTCTTTTTTTTCTCCGATTGCTGTGGCTAAAGCTTCCAAAACTATGTTGAATAATAGTGGTGAGAGAGGGCAACCTTGTCTTGTTCCTGATCTTAGAGGAAATACTTTCAGCTTTTCACCATTGAGAATGATGTTGGCTGTGGGTTTGTCATATACGGCCTTTATTATGTTGAGGTAGGTTCCCTCTATGCCTACTTTATGGAGAGTTTTTATCATAAATCGGTATTGAATTTTATCAAAAGCTTTTTCTGCATCAATTGAGATTATCATATGGTTTTTATCCTTCAATTTGCTAATATGGTGTATCACATTGATTGATTTGCATATATTGAAGAATCCTTGCATTTCTGGGATAAACCCCATCAATGGAACAGGATTGAAAGCCCAGAGATAAACCCATGGACATATGGTCACCTTATCTTTGATAAAGGAGGCAAGAATATACAATGGAGAAAAGACAGCCTCTTCAATAAGTGGTGCTGGGAAAACTGGACAACTACATGTAAATGAATGAAAGTAGAACACTTATTAACACCATACACAAAAATAAACTCAAAATGGATTAAAGACCTACATGTAAGGCCAGACACTATAAAACTCTTAGAGGAAAACATAGGCAGAACACTCTATGACATAAATCACAGCAAGATCCTTTTGGAACCACCTCCTAGAGTAAGGGAAATAAAAACAAAAATAAACAAATGGGACCTAATGAAACTTAAAAGCTTTTGCACAGCAAAGGAAACCACAAACAAGACAAAAAGACAACCCTCAGAACTGGAGAAAATATTTGCAAATGAAGCAACTGAAAAAGGATTAATCTCCAAATTTACAAACAGCTCATGCAGCTCAATATCAAATAAACAAACAACCCAATCCAAAAATGGAAAGAAGACCTAAATAGACATTTCTCCAAAGAAGATATACAGATTGCCAACAAACATATGAAAGGATGCTCAACATCACTAATCATTAGAGGAATGCAAATCAAAACTACAATGAGGTATCACCTCACACCAGTCAGAATGGCCATCATCAAAAACTCTACAAATAAATGCTGGAGAGGGTGTGGAGAAAAGGGAACCCTGTTGCACTTCTGGTGGCAATGAAAAATTGATACAGCCACTATGGAGAACAGTATGGAGGTTCCTTAAAAAACTAAAAATAGAACTACCACATGACACAGCAATCCCACTAATGGGCATATACCCTGAGAAAACCATAATTCAAAAAGAGTCGTGTACCACAATGTTCACTGCAGCTCTATTTACAATAGCCAGGACATGGAAACAACCTAAGTGTCCATCATCGGATGAATGGATAAAGAAGATGTGGCACATATATACAATGGAATATTACTCAGCCATAAAAAGAAACGAAATTGAGCTATTTGTAATGAGGTGGATAGACCTAGAGTCTGTCATACAGAGTGAAGTAAGTCAGAAAGAGAAAGACAAATACCGTATGCTAACACATATAGATGGAATTTAAGAAAAAAAAATGTCACGAAGAACCTAGGGGTAAGACGGGAATAAAGACACAGACCTCCTAGAGAATGGACTTGAGGATATGGGGAGGGGAAGGGTAAGCTGTGACAAAGCGAGAGAGGCATGGACAAATATACACTACCAAATGTAAGGTAGATAGCTAGTGGGAAGCAGCCACATAGCACAGGGAGATCAGCTCGTTGCTTAGTGAACGCCTGGAGGGGTGGGATAGGGAGGGTGGGAGGGAGGGAGACACAAGAGGGAAGAGATATGGGAACATATGTATATGTATAACAGATTCACTTTGTTATAAAGCAGAAACTAACACACCATTGTAAAGCAATTATACTGAAATAAAGATGTAAAAAAAAAAAAACTAAACTAAAAATAGAACTACCACACAACCTAGCAATCCCACTACTGGGCATATACCATGAGAAAACCATAATTCAAGAAGAGTCATGTACCAAAATGTTCATTGCAGCTCTATTTACAATAGCCAGGACATGGAAGCAAACTAAGTGTCCATCAACAGATGAATGGATAAATATGTGGCACATATATACAATGGAATATTACTCAGCCATAAAAAAACAAAATTGAGTTATTTGTAGTGAAGTGGATGGAGCCTAGAGTCTGTCATACAGAGTGAAGTAAGTCAGAAACAGAAAAACAAATACCATATGCTAACACATATATATGGAATAAAAAAAAGTTCTGATGAACCTTGGGGCAGGCAGGAATAAAGATATAGATGTAGAGAATGGACTTGAGGACATGGGGATGGTAAAAATAAGCTGGGACAAAGTAAGACAGTAGCATTGACATATATACACTACCAAATTTAAAATAGATAGCTAGTGGGAAGCAGCTGCATAGCACAGGGAGATCAGCTCGGTGTTTTGTGACCACCTAGCAGGGTGGGAGGGAGACACAAGAGGGAGGGGATATGAGGACATATGTATACATATAGCTGATTCACTTTGTTATACAGCAGAAACTAACACAACATTGTAAAGTAATTATACTCCAATAAAGATGTTAAAAAATATACAGTAATTGGTTGTTTATTCGGGGGGTGGATTAAAGCCTCTTTGGAGAATTCCAGCTCTGCCAGTAGCAATATATTACATGATTTTGTGTTCCCAAACTATCTCTGAGATAGTACTAGGCAAAATTATTTTAATGAGACCATGATTGAAGAGTTTGCACATCTTTTCCAGTCACACAGTAACCCTATTGTCCATATTGCTCCAATCTTCAGAAGGGATAGAATAAACAGAAATCTGAAGCCCAGATTAGCAACATTCTCAGATACTCTCAAACTCCCATGGCCTAAGGTTTGCTTTAATGACAATGAGCTTAACTCTTGGGGTTCATTGAATTGTTCCTTTTGAGTTAGCAACAGGACGATGTATGAGTGTAGGAATATCACCTCTTCACTATTGTAAGCAATCCTAGTCAAATACTGCAGGTGACTCAAGAAATTCATCCAGTTGTAATTATAATAAAACTTTCTACCAATTTGTATCTGAGTAATGTGGACAGAAAAACTCTTGGTGTTCTGATTCAACTTCATTGGAATCCTCAGAGACCACCTTACTAATATATCTGTCTTGACCAGTGACAATAGGCATAGCAGCTAAACTGGTGGAAACTTCTGCTGGCCTGGTTTTAGCTTAGGGTCTCCTTTAAATCAAGAGACACAAATAGCTTTCCTCAATATCTTCCTAAACAACTATTAAATTCTGGAGGTCTTGTCTAATATTTGTGAGAGAAAGATAGCCTTCAAACTCTGGGGGAAAAAACCTTATCAGATACTGTTGAGGCTAGTGCAGAAGTAAAATTCCATGAGGTTGAGAGTGATGTATTTCAATCAAAGATGCATAAACCATATTAAATCATTACTGGAGATATCAAGCTAAGAAATTTTAGGAACGCATTAGAAGCAGACGTTCTTTGGAAAGAAATGGCTTCTACTAAAGACCTTCTAACCAAGTAGATGGCTATGTAGACGGCGACGGCTTCCCCTCAATATCCACAAAAAATATGATAAATTATCATCATTTAATCTGTATTCCTTTATTGTTTATTTTCTTACCTACCTGGTTTAGGTTACATTTAATTACGTTACTTATAAGGCATTTATTATTTATATTGCTTTATTTATTTTGCATGTAATAACTCTTTAGTACAAGTCTAATATCTGTTACAGTGTATGTGTGAAGGGTTAAAGCATACAATCAAACCGACTGCTGAGTTTGTACACATTTTCCCTTGTGAGCCACACAATTTCTCTTGGTTCCAATTCTTTGAAATGAATCAGTAACTGAGGCCCAACTAATAGATGACAAGGCAGGCAAACAACAATATACTAGACAGCCAGAAATCTAAAATCACTATCCTCTCATATCTGGAAAAGGTGTATTCTATGTCTACGAAGACAATACTGGAGGGTCTTTGGTGGAAGTCAGCTTTTGTAACTGAACTTTCACAGGAATAGAACTTGCATGAGAACTACAGAGCAGACAGTATTTATTTGGAGGTGTCTAATTTTCTCAGATCTTATAAGTAAGACTCACTACTTTTCTTCTGCTTTAGATCTACTAATGATATTGATACTACAAAATTCATTGTCTAGCACTAAACTATTCTTGATGAGTAAGCACTGAACCATTACAAAACTATTTGACAATATCATAGGGGTATTTTGGCTTTAAACAGACCATTGTGTACCTCTGAAAGACTGGTATTGGATCAGTGAAGCAAAAGTCTCTTGGCTACATCCTGCACACTGGAGGAACCTGCTACCTTGATAAACTAAATTCTGCCTTTCGTATACTCTCTGACATCACCCATGTTCTATTTTGACCCATTAGTTTCTCCTCTAAGAAGAGATCCTCAGATAACTTAATTCTAGAAGAAGAAAAACGAGACCTTGATGTTAGAATGCAAGCCCTACTACTCAAGGGGAATTCTGTATTGCTTTCTTTCTCAAGCCCCCATACTGAAAGATTCACCTTGAATGAAATTTCAGAATGTCCTTCCCTCTCTGATATACTGCTGAGACTCTGCCAAGGTGGGCTATCTCTTGCTATCATAAGAGAGTAAGGTAGATTTGGTGATATTTTTCAGAAGCTAGCATTTGATGTTTGTAACATAATCAGTTATTTTTAAATGTATGTTTTCTCAAAGGGTCACAAGTAAAATTTATTGAACACATAATGTGCCAGATGTTGAGCTAAGTGAAACTTTCCCCAACATATCTCCCTTAATTGTGGTAATGGCTGGCACATCTCACTTCCTCACTACAGAGACAATTAGGAAACCATGGTGAATGGGAATTTGGATCCAGGAAATCTATCCTGGCATCCATTTCTTTGTACCTACTAATATATTCTATTTGCATGATTGCAGGGACCCTTACTATCTTGCCCACAGCTATTTCTCCACTGCATAGAACAGTTCCTTTCTCATATAACATGATCCACAAATATTTTTAGGATGAATAGATGAATTTAAAACATATTGCATGATGGTACACAAGAGTGATATCCTAGAACCTGGGCTTTGAATTCAGAAGTTCAACTAATATATATGCTAATTGGTTATTATTTACCTTAAGGTAAATAATTTTTGTAATGGAGAAAATAATACCTAGGTTTGCTTTAAAGATTATATGGTAGAATTATATAAGGCAGCAGCCATAGGGGCTAGAATAGACTGGTACTATAAAATGGTGTCTAATATGATGATGATAATGATGATTCTTATACTGTTTCCCCCCCAGTAGTTTACTTTCCTAACTATGATTTCATTAAGTGATATACTCCCTTAATTTTTTACACTTCAGCTTGTTTCTGGTTATTTAGTAACATAAAATAAGCTGTTGTATAGTTTTAGTTTTTATTCCTTTTTTTATTTTGGAGGTTTCTGAGTGTCTGGAGACAATGCATGAAAGTGGACTGTAACCATTTAATGCCTATTACATCTCATCCAGAATCAGGGATTAAAAGGGGAGAGGAAAAGTAGGTAGATATGTGAGGGAGTAAACTTGCATTTTTATTGTAGTGGGGATTCTGCCCAGCTGCTGTAGAGGTAAACTTCCCTGTCACTAGGGCAATGTATGTCCCAAGACATCTTTCTTGATCTCTAAACATTGGAGTTTCTCCTCAAGTGGGTGTAAGCCCTACATAGATGTACATATGTAGATTATATAAGAAAGATGACATAGATACAGGATAAAGCATGTGGCTGGTATATAGCAAAACCTCAATAAGTGGTAATGAAAGGAAAGTATCACATTTACTTCTGCACTATTTGCTCATTCAATGCATAATAATAATCAAACAACAGATAACCCCTCAAAAGGAAGGAATTGTGTCAGGTTAAGCACATACAGTATTATGTTTGTAATCTTCTTCATTTATATGACAGGCTAAAAAGAGACCCATCATGACTTCAAAAAATGAAATTTCATCATGATTTTAGCTATGGATTCTCTTCAGATACTACTCTATTTCATGGAGGTAATAACTATAAGAAACTTCCCACAGCAGGTAGGGAAAAAAATCCTCTTGCCCATTCATGTTTTTGATAATTTATTCAATAGACAAGCATTGCTGTAGCATGTCCTCTATACCTGGTATTGTACTAGACACAAGAGTACAGTCCTTCCTCTGACTGATTTCATGGAACTCAGTATAGTGCTGACAGCCAGTGTGAAGTTTCCAATGCCCTCTTGGCCTCTATATCATATCCACATGCATCTCTGACACTCACCTCAAATAAGCTTTCTTTATACTATCCTTTGAAATTTACACATTTGTTCATACTCACTAAAACTCACACCTGATTGAAAGAATAATGTATATGTGTGTATGTATGCAGCTGTATATTCCTGAATCTCTATATAGCTTTTTATATGTGTGTGTATGCATAACATACATACATGTGACTATATATAAAATACATATAATAACCCATTTCTTTAATCATTGCATTTATTGAGCATATACCATGATCAGAAAGTGTGAGAAGCACTAATATCTCAATATGAAAAAGACAATCTGAAGCTTATAGTTTACCAAGGATGAAAGGAACACTGACAATAATTAAAAATCATAACTGAACGAACTTACAAACAGGTCTAAGAATGATGACACAACTTATTCCTGTAGTTTTATTTAGAAGATTTTTTTATAATATTTTCTCAATTTATACCTCTAATTTTGTTAATGATGAATCTAATTGTCCTCCAAACCAGGATAGAGGAAGGTCAAGCCTACCCAGAAGAGTGTGGAACATGCTGAACAGGGTTCCCTGTGGTCTGACACCAGCTATATTGTCTAGGGCAGGATTCTCTGTTAGAGGTCAGAGACAGAAAATACTGAGCACTGCCATTTTAAATTGTATAAATATAACATGCAGTTGGTATTGTTTCCTCTGTGGTCTACCCAGAACAACAGTAGCTTCTTCTTCAAGTTGAGAGTTGCTAATACTGCATTTATATGTCTGTGACTAAAATTTAAAAATATGTACCCTGATTGCAATTATAAAAATGAATGATCCCCAGTGTTTTCCTTCACCTGGTACTATTTTCATTTATGTGGATGAAACCTTTCTATTTGTAGTACAGGTCCTATTTCTATATCAGAGACATAGTTTCTTTTTCAAATTTCTTCCTTTTGTTTATTTTACAAGTGCTAGAAGGAAAAATATTAATTTAATTCTACACACTTAATTCCACAACAGCCTGAAAATAGCCTCACTGAGGTGAAGGATGAGCAGGTAGTGTGGGGGTTGGGAGCTCACTCATAATTCAGTGGAAAGGAATCAAAGGTAAAAAGAACAATAATTTGTGTGCCTAACGTACATTACATTCTTCACTCCCCTAGTTCCTTTGAGGAAGTTCTATTCTTATGTTCTATGTCTAACTAGTTTGGCTTTCCAATGGAAAACTGGCAGTTACTTTGAGATTATACCAAAGAAGTGTATTACCATATCTTTTGGGATAGTCTTGACCTGAAGTCTTTGGGTCTTGATCAAAAAATGTAATAACGTTAAGGATGTGGTATCTAGTCATAATGGTGCTGCCACAATGAAATAAGTGCCATCCCAAGCTGCCCTTTTAAAAGCAGAGAATAGCATACAGCTTTGTGGAGAAGTCTATTCTGTGTACAAAATGTAAGGAACCTGAAGGTCAAATTTTCATGAAAGTAGAAAATTTGCAGTAGCCATATTCTTCCCAAGCCAGAGTGAGATAAGAAATCTTTACCAGTGCCTCCAGATGCACACTTCCTTCCTGAATGGAAGGTGTACATCACTGGCCCTTAAAAGAATTCATTTAGGAGGTTATTGCCTCAGGAAATAAGTGATGCTCTATTACTCACTTCAGCAGCCTGAGGCCAAGACAGAAAGAATCACTTTTTCTCTAAAGGTAGAGTCATGATTTAAATACCATGATAAGTAATGGTGCCTGATAATGTTTCATATCCCAAGAAGTTTCCTCAATCAAACTGCCTATGTTCTTCAAGAGAACTGCATATACAAATTAGAAACCTAAAGCCTAACCCTGAAGCCCTGATAAAAGGAATTTTTAAGTCATAATAGTCCACAAAGAGGGAACTCTCCAACCACTGTCATCATATAGCTTCTAAGGCCTCTAGAAAACTGAGCTCTTCCACAAAAGCAAAACAAGAACAATTGGATTAATTGACCAATGAACGTAAGTAGGGAGGGAGCCCTTGCTGTTGTCTATCAGACTGTACTTCATATTTCGTGGTATGTAGGGTTGTTTGATAATGTAAGCTTGTTGTAATTATTAACATGACATACATGGTCATAAAGGCTTGCATTAGAGCACATGGCACACTGGTGGTGCATGGTGGCACTTATGCTTTATAGCTGCCTGGCCATGTTTGCAACTAACTCCCTTTCCCTTTCTCTTAGGGGACATTCTCTTCTAGACTACGAGATATTGGAAGGGCTGATAATCATGGGGTACCTTACCTCCACTGGGGATATAACCAGACTACCCAGAGTTCCTATTCTTGGGTCAGTGAATATCTTAGTGACCCAAGTCAGGCCCATCCCTCGACACTTGGACTTCTATATAGAAAAGGGGAGAGAAAAGTTCACATTTTACTAAAATTGCAAAGTAGATAACTGAATTTAGAACTTAAAAAGGCTTTTTTGCCAATCATCTAAAGAAAAAATTGACTGCAGAATTGATTGAAGCCAAGAAACATAGAATTAAGAACTAAGAGATGTGGAATGAGCACAAGGTCAGATGCTTCTTTAGATCCTGGACTCCTGGATTCCACTAAGACTGAAGCTAGACTCATGATTATAGAAGATTATGAATTTCCTTTCCTCCTTTTAAGGTACTGTGTTGTATATCTTTCATTTATAACTGAGAGATATGACTAATCAAGACAATTATGAGGAAATGTAAAGAAGGGTTAATAATATCAACATTGAGGAATTATATTATTCCTAGAGTGCTTCTTGAACAATTCTTCTTGAGAACATAATACTGCCAATGGGGGAAATAAAAGATAAAATAAAAGTGATGTGAAGGTGGTACCATGGAGCAAGAGGTGACAACAAAATTCTCTTTGATATGTGATTAATTGTTGATCATGTTGTATCTAATGCTGCAAAACAGAAGGCAATGATGAAATAAATTCAATAATGTAACTTTCTGTAATGTTACCTATTTGTACAGATATTGTAATTGAATATAACTGTGCAAATGTAATATGTGACCATGGGATTAAACTTTCAGATTATGCCAACAAAATGAAGCAAGGATGTGGAGAGAATTAAGGTATAGTGGTTAAGCAAACAGTTCTACAGTTAAGACATATCTGGGTTCAAATGTTACCTCAACCAGTTACTATAATGACTACCATTATTGTTGCTGTTCCCAGCATCTGTTCACTGCAGCATTATGTTCTAAATTTTTCCAAGCTGCTTTATCTATATGAAGACATTTACTACTTAAAAGAGAAATGTGAGAAAGGCAGTATGAGTATCCTCACTATTTAGGCACATATATAAAATATATATGTATCAAATTTATAACATTCTAATACATATCTCATGGGGTAACTGGAAAATTTTAAAAATTCAAGGTTTACAAACCAAAAAAATTCAAGGTTTACCCTACCACCTTTAAGTGTGCACTTAATAAATAAAAACATTTATTATCATAGTCATTAATTATTTTATTACATGAATAAGGAATGTATAGACCTGTTATTTTCTTCTTTCAAAAAAGGAAGCTTCTATTAAGATGATCAAATTAAAAAAATATGTTTGCTTCCCAATATAATTTAAAGGTATGTAAGTAACCTAAACTAATCAAAACACACATGCAACACATCTTCTAAATAAGTGAAATGGAGGAAACAGAAGTTATATAAAAACAGATTAAAGTCAAATAAAACACCACAAATCACTTTTAAAAAAGGGAGGATTATAAAACGGTAGGTAATAAAAACAACACTGCCTGTTATATAAATAAGAATAATAGGATTATAATATCTAATTTAAAACATAACATTAAATTAAAATAATGCGACAAAATTTTTTTTCAAAATGACACATCTGAGATTAAAAAGAGCTTTCAACAGAAAAATAAGAGTTACAATCCACAAGAAGATAAAATTAGATTGACCCCATTAAGGGTAAATATCATAGTATTAGATTTTACAAAGTGAAAATTGTACAAAATCCATGAGATTTAAAGAAAACTATGAAGAAGCTTTAAAGCATTTTACCCAGTATTAGACTAATCAAAGCAATGAAAAACTAGAGTATAAAGTAATTATCAATATGGTTGGCTTTAAGTCTACCATTTTGCTTTTTATTTTCCATATACCTCTGTATAATTTTTCTTCATTCTTTCCTGCACTATTTTGGGTTAATAAAATATTTATTATCATTATATTTTAATTCTGTTATTGGCTTTTTAGCTATAGTTCTCTGTATTTTTTAGTAATTGTTGTATGGTTATAATATGTACCTTTAAATTATCAGAGTCCACTTATAGTTAATATAATATAGCTCCATATAAAATATAAAAACCATGCACCACTATCATTACATTCTTCCTTGCCCCATCCTGTGTACTACTGCTGTAATATAGATTATATTTACATATGTTACAACACCCATGACCTAGTATTATAATTTTAGGTTTCAATATTAATATGGCTTTCAAATTTTGAAAGAAAAGATAAACTTCTTTTATATCAGTCAATGTATTTCCTAAATTATTTTTTCTCCCCACTCTCTCTTCTTCCAAGACCCCAATTACATGTATGTCAATAGAAACATATTCTAAAATGACTCAGATGTGGTATTAATAGGTAAGGACTTTAAAGAATCCATTAAAATATGTTCAAAATAGTTAAAGAAAAAAGATGCTCATAATGAATGAATAGGGCATATATACAGAGACAGGGAAATTATAAAAATGAACCAAATGAAAATTCTAGAAATAAAATATTAATTCTAAGATAGTTGTAAGTTAAAGGTACATACTATAATCCATATGAAACCCCTAAATAAAGCTAATTAGAAGTAAAGATAAACATAAATAGAGAAGTTGATACAGAACACTAAAATATTCAATAATTTGGCAGTTATTCAATTCTTTGCCAAAAGAATAAAGCAAAGCATGGAGAATGTAAAAAAAAAAAAAAAAGCATGGAGAGAAGAGAAAATTAAAAGGGACCAAAAAAAAAGCTAAAAGGTAGGCATAAATCCAATTATCTCCAAATATATAAGTATATTTAATGTAAATGGACCAAAAGACTACAAATGATTTAAAAGGAATGGTGGGGGACTTTCCTGGTGGCACAGTGGTTAACAATCTGTCTGCCAATGCAGGGAACATGGGTTCAATCACCAGTCTGGGAAGATCCCACATGCTGTGGAGCAACTACGCCTGTGTGCCACAACTACTGAGCCTGTGCTCTAGAGCCTGCGAGCCACAACTACTGAAGCCCATGCACCTAGAGCCCATGCTCCACAACAAGAGAAGCCACCACAATGAGAAACCAGTGCACCACAATGAAGAGTAGCCCCCACCCACCTCAACTAGAGAAAGCCCACTCACAGCAATGAAGACCAAACACAACCAAACATAAATAATAAATAAATAAATAAATTTATTAAAAAATAAAATAAAATAAAAGGAAAGGTGGTTAAACTGGATAAAGATCAAGACCGGTCTATATGCTGTCTACAATAGAAAGACTATAAATATAAAGACAAAAATAGACTGAAAATAAAGAGATAAAAAAAATCAGACAAACAGTAAGCATAAGAAATCTGGTATTACTACTCCAATATAAGACAAAGTAGACTTCAAGACAACAAATATATCTAAGATAAAGAGAGACATACAAAGTTGGGAAAGAGACAATTCATCAAGAAGACTTGATAGTCATAAAAGTGTAAAAAATAAAAGATCTTCAAATACATAAAACGCAAATGAGAGGAGAGGGGAAGATGGCGGAAGAGTAAGACGCGGAGATCACCTTCCTCCCCACAGATACACCAGAAATACATCTACATGTGGAACAACAACTACAGAACACCTACTGAACGCTGGCAGAAGACCTCAGACCTCCCAAAAGGCAAGAAACTCCCCACATACCTGGGTAGGGCTAAAGAAAAAAAGAAAAAACAGAGACAAAAGAATAGGGACGGAACCTGCACCAGTGGGAGGGAGCTGTGAAGGAGGAAAGGTTTCCACACACTAGGAAGACCCTTCGCAGGTGGAGACTGGGGGAGGCGGAGGGAGTTTCGGAGCCGCAGAGAAGAGCACAGCAACAGGGGTGTGGAGGGCAAAGCGGGGAGATTCCCGCACAGAGGATCAGTGCTGACCGGCACTCACCAGCCCGAAGGCCTTGTCAGCTCACCCGCCAGGGTGGGCGGGGCTGCGAGCTGAGGCTCGGGGTTTGCTCGGAGCGCAGGGAGAGGACTGGGATTGGCTGAGTGAATACAGCCTGAAGGGGTTAGTGCACCATGGCTAGCTGGGAGGGAGTCCGGGAAAAGGTCTGGAGCTGCCGAAGAGGCAAGAGACTTTTTCTTCCCTCTTTGTTTCCTGGTGCGCGAGGAGAGGGGATTAAGAGCGCTGCTTAAAGGTACTCCAGAGACGGGCGCGAGCCGTGGCTAAAAACGCGGACCCCAGAGATGGGCGGGAGATGCTAAGGCTGCTGCTGCTGCCACCATGGGGCCTGTGTGCGAGCACAGGTCACTATCCACACCCCTATTCCGGGGAGCCTGGGCAGCCCGCCACTGCCAGGTTCCCGGGATCCAGGGACAACTTCCCCGGGAGAACGCACGGCGGGCCTCAGGCTGGTGCAACATCACGCCGGCCTCTGCCGCCACAGGTCCGCCCCGCATGCCGTGCCCCTCCCTCCCCCCGGCCTGAGTGTGCCAGAGCTCCCGAATCAGCGGCTTCTTTAACCCCGTCCTGTCTGAGCAAAAAACAGACACCCTCCAGAGACCTACACGCAGAGGCAGGGCCAAATCCAAAGCTGAGCCCCTGTGAGCTGTGAGAACAAAGAAGAGAAAGGGAAATCTCTCCCAGCAGTCTCAGAAGCAGCGGATTAAAGCTCCACAATCAACTTGATGTGCCCTGCACCTGTGGAATACATGAATAGACAACGAATCATCCCAAATTGAGGAGGTGGACTTCGAGAGAAAGATCTATGATTTTTTTCCCGTTTTCCTCGTTTTCCGTGTGGATGAAAGGCTCTTGGTGCTGCCGCCAGGAGTCAGTGTTGTGCCTCTGAGGTGGGAGAGCCAACTTCAGGACACTGGTCAACAAGAAACCTCCCAGCTCCACATAATATAAAACAGCGAAAATCTCTCAGAGATGTCCATCTCAACACAAGCACCCAGCTTCACTCAACGACCAGCAAGCTACAGTGCTGGACAACCTATGCCAAACAACTAGCAAAACAGGAACACAACCCCACCCATTAGCAGAGAGGCTGCCTAAAATCATAATAAGTCCACAGACACCCCAAACACACCACCAGTCGTGGACCTGCCCACTAGAGAGACAGCCTCATCCACCACAACACAGGCACTAGTCCCCTCCACCAGGAAGCCTACACAACCCACTGAACCAACCTTAGCCACTGGGAACAGACATCAAAAACAACAGGAACTACGAACCTGCAGCCTGCAAAAAGAAGACCCCAAACACAAAAAGATAAGCAAAATGAGAAGACAGAAAAACACACAGCAGATGAAGGAGCAAGATGAAAATGCACAAGACCTAACAAATGAAGAGGAAATAGGCAGTCTACCTGAAAAAGAATTCAGAATAATGAGAGTAAAGATGATCCAAAATCTTGGAAATAGAATGGACAAAATGCAAGAAACATTTAAGAAGGACCTAGAAAAACTAAAGATGAAACAAACAATGATGAACAACACAATAAATGAAATGAAAAATACTCTAGATGGGATAAATAGCAGAATAACTGAGGCAGAAGAATGGATAAGTGACCTGGAAGATAAAATAGTGGAAATAACTACTGCAGAGCAGAATAAAGAAAAAAGAATGAAAAGAACTGAGGACAGTCTCAGAGACCTCTGGGACAACATTAAATGCACCAACATTCGAATTATAGGGGTTCCAAAAGAAGAAGAGAAAAAGAAAGGGACTGAGAAAATATTTGAAGAGATTATAGTTGAAAACTTCCCTAATATGGGAAAGGAAATAGTTAATCAAGTCCAGGAAGCACAGAGAGTCTCCTTGGATAAATCCAAGGAGAAATAAGCCAAGACACGCATTAATCAAACTGTCAAAAAATTAAATACAAAGAAAGCATATTAAAAGCAGCAAGGGAAAAACAACAAATAACACACAAAGGAATCCCCATAAGGTTAACAGCAGATCTCTCAGCAGAAACTCTGCAAGCCAGAAGGGAGTGGCAGGACATACTGAAAGTGAGGAGAAAAACCTGCAACCAAGATTACTCTACCCAGCCAGGATCTCATTCAGATTTGATGGAGAAATTAAAACCTTTACAGACAAGCAAAAGCTGAGAGAGTTCAGCACCACCAAACCAGCTTTACAACAAATGCTAAAGGAACTTCTTTAGGCAAGAAACACAAGAGAAGGAAAAGACCTATAATAATGAACCCAAAACAATTAAGAAAATGGGAATAGGAACATACATATCGATAATTACCTTAAATGTAAATGGGCTAAATGCTCCCACAAAAAGACACAGATTGGCTGAATGGATACAAAAACAAGACGCATATATTTGCTGTCTACAAGAGACCCACTTCAGACCTAGAGACACATACAGACTGAAAGTAAGGGCATGGAAAAAGATATTCCATGCAAATGGAAACCGAAAGAAAGGTGGAGTAGCAATTCTCATATCAGATAAAATAGACTTTAAAATAAAGACTATTAGAAGAGACAAAGAAGGACACTACATAATGATCAAGGGATCGATCCAAGAAGAAGATATAACAATTTTAAATATTTATGCACCCAACATAGGAGCACCTCAATACATAAGGCAAATACTAACAGCCATAAAAGGAGAAATCGTCAGTAACACATTCATAGTAGGGGACTTTAACACCCCACTTTCACCAATGGACAGATCATCCAAAATGCAAATAAATAAGGAAACACAAGCTGTAAATGATACACTAAACAAGATGGACTTAATTTATATTTATAGGACACTCCATCCCAAAACAACAGAATACACATTTTTCTCAAGTGCTCATGGAACATTGTCCAGGATAGATCATATCTTGTGTCACAAATCAAGCCTTGGTAAGTTTAAGAAAATTGAAATTGTATCAAGTATCTTTTCCGACCACAACGCCATGAGACTAGATATCAATTACAGGCAAAGATATGTAAAAAGTATAAACACATGGAGGCTAAACAATACACTACTTAATAATGAAGTGATCACTGAAGAAATCAAAGAGGAAATTAAAAAATACTTAGAAACAAATGACAATGGAGAAACAACGACCCAAAACCTATGGGATGCAGCAAAAGCAGTTCTAAGAGGTAAGTTTATAGCAATACAAGCCCACCTTAAGAAGCAGGAAACATCTCGAATAAACAACCTAAACTTGCACCTCAAGCAATTAGAGAAAGAAGAACAAAAAAACCCCAAAGTTAGCAGAAGGAAAGAAATCATAAAAATCAGATCAGAAATAAATGAAGAAGAAATGAAGGAGACAATAGCAAAGATCAATAAAACTAAAAGCTGGTTCTTTGAGAAGATAAACAAAATAGATAAACCATTAGCCAGACTCATCAAGATAAAAAGGGAGAAGACTCAAATAAATAGAATTAGAAATGAAAAAGGAGAAGTAACAACTGACACTGCAGAAATACAACCGATCATGAGAGATTACTACAAGAAACTCTATGCCAATAAAATGGACAACCTGGAAGAACTGGACAAATTCTTAGAAATGCACAACCTGCCAAGACTGAATCAGGAAGAAATAGAAAATATGAACAGACCAATCACAAGCACTGAAATTGAAACTGTGATTAAAAATCTTCCAACAAACAAAAGTCCAGAACCAGACGGCTTCACAGGCAAACTCTGTCAAACATTTAGAGAAGAGCTAACACCTATCCTTCTCAAACTCTTCCAAAATATAGCAGAGGGGGGAACACTCCCAACCTCATTCTATGAGGCCACCATCACCTTGATACCAACACCAGACAGGGATGTCACAAAGAAAGAAAACTACAGGCCAATATCACTGATGAACATAGATGCAAAAATCCTCAACAAAATTCTAGCAAACAGAATCCAACAGCACATTAAAAGGATCATACACCATGATCAAGTGGGGTTTATTCCAGGAATGCAAGGATTCTTCAATATATGCAAATCCATCAATGTGATAAACCATATTAACAAATTGAAGGAGAAAAACCATATGATCATATCAATAGATGCAGAGAAAGCTTTTGACAAAATTCAACACCAATTTATGATAAAAACCCTGCAGAAAGCAGGCATACAGGGAACTTTCCTCAACATAATAAAGGCCATATATGACAAGCCCACAGCCAACATCATCCTCAATGGTGAAAATCTGAAAGCATTTCCACTAAGATCAGGAACAAGACAAGGTTACCCACTCTCACCACTCTTATTCAACATAGTTTTGGAAGTTTTAGCCACAGCAATCAGAGAAGAAAAGGAAATAAAAGGAATCCAAATCAGAAAAGAAGAAGTAAAGCTGTCACTGTTTGAAGATCACATGATACTATACATAGAGAATCCTAAAGATGCTACCAGAAAACTACTAGAGCTAATCAATGAATTTGGTAAAGTAGCAGGATACAAAATTAATGCACAGAAATCTCTGGCATTCCTATACACTAATGATGAAAAATCTGAAAGTGAAATCAAGAAAACACTCCCATTTACCACTGCAACAAAAAGAATAAAATATCTAGGAATAAATCTATCTAAGGAGACAAAAGACCTGTATGCAGAAAATTATAAGACACTGATGAAAGAAATTAAAGATGATACAAATAGATGGAGAGATATACCATGTTCTTGGATTGGAAGAATCAACATTGTGAAAATGACTCTACTACCCAAACCAATCTATAGATTCAATGCAATCCCTATCAAACTACCACTGGCATTTTTCACAGAACTAGAACAAAAAATTTCACAATTTGTATGGAAACACAAAAGACCCCGAATAGCCAAAGCAACCTTGAGAATGAAAAACGGAGCTGGAGGAATCAGGCTCCCTGACTTCAGACTATACTATAAAGCTACAGTAATCAAGACAGTATGGTACTGGCACAAAAACAGAAAGGTAGATCAATGGAACAGGATAGAAATCCCAGAGATAAACCCACGCACATGTGGTCACCTTATCTTTGATAAAGGAGGCAGGAATGTACAGTGGAGAATGTACAGCCTCTTCAATAAGTGGTGCTGGGAAAACTGGACAGGTACATATAAAAGTATGAGATTAGATCACTCCCTAACACCATACACAAAAATAAGCTCAAAATGGATTAAAGACCTAAATGTAAGGCCAGAAACTATCAAACTCTTAGAGGAAAACATAGGCAGAACACTCTATGACATCAATCACAGCAAGATCCTTTTTGACCCACCTCCTAGAGAAATGGAAATAAAAACAAAAATAAACGAATGGGACCTAACGAAACTTCAAAGCTTTTGCACAGCAAAGGAAACCATAAACAAGACCAAAAGACAACCCTCAGAATGAGAGAATATATTTGCAAATGAAGCAACTGACAAAGGATTAATTTCCAAAATTCACAAGCAACTCATGCAGCTCAATAACAAAAAAACAAACAACCCAATCCCAAAATGGGCAGAAGACCTAAATAGACATTTCTCCAAAGAAGATATACAGACTGCCAACAAACACATGACAGAATGCTCAACATCATTAATCATTAGAGAAATGCAAATCAAAACTACAATGAGATATCATCTCACACCAGTCAGAACGGCCATCATCAGAAAATCTAGAAACAATAAATGCTGGAGAGGGTGTGGAGAAAAGGGATCACTCTTGCACTGCTGGTGGGGATGTGAATTGGTTCAGCCACTATGGAGAACAGTATGGAGGTTCCTTAAAAAACTACAAATAGAACTACCATATGACCCAGCAATCCCACTACTGGGCATATACCCTGAGAAAACCAAAATTCAAAAGTAGTCATGTACCAAAATGTTCACTGCAGCTCTATTTACAATAGCCCAGAGATGGAAACAACCTAAGTGCCCATCATCGGATGAATGGATAAAGAAGATGTGGCACATATATACAGTGGAATATTACTCAGCCATTAAAAGAAACGAAATTGAGCTATTTGTAATGAGGTCGATAGACCTAGAGTCTGTCATGCAGAGTGAAGTAAGTCAGAAAGAAAAAGACAAATACTGTATGCTAACACACATATATGGAATTTAAGAAAAAAAAATGTCATGAAGAACCTAGTGGTAAGACAGGAATAAAGACACAGACCTAATTGCGAATGGACTTTAGGATATGGGGAGGGGGAAGGGTGAGCTGTGACAGGGCGAGAGAGTGGCATGGACATATATACACTAACAAACGTAAGGTAGATAGCTAGTGGGAAGCAGCTGCATGGCACAGGGATATCGGCTCGGTGCTTTGTGACCGCCTGGAGGGGTGGGATAGGGAGGGTGGGAGGGAGGGAGACGCAAGAGGGAAGAGATACGGGAACATATGTATATGTAAAACTGATTCACTTTGTTATAAAGCAGAAACTAACACACCATTTAAAGCAATTATACCCCAATAAAGATGTTAAAAAAAAAAAGCAAATGAGAGAACCAAAGAAATTCACAATCACAGGTAGAAAATTTTAACACTTCCTTCTAGAAGACAGAACAAGAAAATTATCACTAAAGATATAGAAAATCTAAATACTAACTGAACAAAATATGAACAAACACCCTGAATTATTGACATTTGTATACCATTATACTCAATGACTGCCAAATACACATTCATGTGCATGTGAACTTTCATCAAGATAGACTCTATGCTAGACCACAACACAAGTCTCAACAAATTTGGGAAAGCTAAAATATTAGAGTTCTATTTTTTCTATAACAAAATTAAAATATAAATCAGTAATAAGTTACCAGGAAAACCCCAAGTACTTGGAAATTAAATACACCACTTAAAAATAACTAACAGGTCAAAATAAACTGCAAGAGAAGTGAAAAAAAGTTTGAACTAAATGATAATTAAAATAACAAAATTTAAATATCAAAATTTGTGGGATCCATTAATGCAGTGCTTGTAGACTTAGATCATTTACATGAGGATAGAAGATCCACCAGGAATGATCCAAGTTTCAACCTTAAGTAGGTATCACAGAAAAGGAAGAAGGAAAGAAATATGGATAAGAAAATCCCAGGCTAATGGCCATTAAGAACATTGATAAAAAATCCTTAAGTAGTAAACTGAACATAGAAATATAAAGGACAATAGTGACCAAGTGGAGTTTATATCAGGAATGCAATGCTGGATTAACATTTAAAAATTGATCAATAGGGACTTCCCTGGTGGCACAGTGGTTAAGATTCCGTCTGTCAATGCAGGGAACACGGGCTCGAGTCCTGGTCTGGGAAGATCCCACATGCCGCGGAGCTACTAAGCCTGTGCACCACAACTACTGAGCTTGCGCTCTAGAGCCCATGAGCCACAACTACTGAAGCCCGTGTACCTAGAGCCCGTGCTTTACAGCAAGAAAAGCCACTGCAGTGAGAAGCCCATGCACTGCAACGAACAGTAGCCCCCACTTGCCACAGCTAGAGAAAGCCTGTGCACATCAATGAAGACCCAACGCAGCCAAAAATAATCAATTTTTTAAAAATTAAAAAAAAATTGATCAATATGTTTTCCCATAAGAGAATAATGGGAAAACGTAATTACATCAGTAAGTGTAGAAAAGCATTCAATAAAGTTAACACTCATTTATTGTAAAAATTATCAGCAAACTAGGGCTAGAAGAAAAGTTGTTCAATATGGTAAAGTGTATTACAAAAAACTTACAGCTAGTGTCTTCCCTAATGATGAGAAACGGTATAATCTCACCTAAGACTAGGAAAAAGGCAAGAATACCCACTCACATCACTTCTGTTCAGTGTTATACTAGAGGTCCCTGGCAATGTAATAATGCAAAAAAAGGAGGGGAATCCATAGAGATTCAAAAATAAATAATAAGCTGTTTTATTAACAGATGGCATCACTGCTTATGTAGAAAATCGTAATGTATATGAACAATAATTGCAAGAACTAATAAATTAACTTAGTAGGGCCACAGGACAGAGGCTCAATGTACTAACTCAGTTTTATTTTTATATAATAGCAACAAAGTCTGTAAAAATTTTAAATATTTATTTACAATATTGGCACAAAAATAAATAAAATAGATAAATTTAACAAAGTATGTTTCTGTACTGAAAACTACAAAGTATGCTTCTATACTGAAAATTATAAAAGATTACTGTGAGAAATTAAAGATGATCTAATACATGGAAAATAGACCACTTTCATGGATCAGAACACTCGATCTTGTAAAGATGTCAATTCTCCCTAAATTGATCTATAAGTTCAAGGTAATTAAAATCAATATCTCAGCAGGGTTTTGTGTTTAGGAAGTTGACAAGTTAATTCTAAAATTTAAGTGAAAATACCATAAACCAGCTCCCTCCTCTACAAAAACCTTGAAATAAAAGAACAAAGGTTTGGATTCACACTACCTTATTTAAAGATTTACTATGAAGCTTCTATGAAAATGAATGACATAAAAAGGGAAAAATAAAGTTCAAAAGAGATCCATACATATATAGTCAACTTATTTTCAACAAAGGCATCAGGTAATTCAAAAGAAAAAGAAAAGTTTTTTTAGCAAATTGTTCTGGGACAACTGGAGGAACACATGAAAAAAACAAAAACAAACCCTTGGCCTTGATATCACACCACACATAAAACTGATTTGAGATAGATGCTATATTTATGTGCAGGAGTAATCAGTATAAAGTTTCTAAATAGTCAGGACATAGAAGCAACCTAAATGTCCACTGAACTTTGAATGGATAAAGAATATGTGGCACTTATATACAATGGAATATTACTCAGCCATAAAAAGAAACAAAATTGAGTTATTTACAGTGAGGTGGATGGACCTAGAATCTGTCATACAGAGTGAAGTAAGTCAGAAAAAGAAAAACAAATACTGTATGCTAAAGCATATATATGGAATCTAAAAAACCGGTTCTGATGAACCTAGTGGCAAGGCAGGAATAAAGATGCAGGCGTAAAGAACAGACTTGAGGACACAGGGATGGGAGGGGAAGCCAGGATGAAGTGAGAGAGTAGCATTCACATACATACGCTACCAAATGTAAAATGGATAGCTAGTGGGAAGTTGCTGCATAACTCAGGAAGATCGACTCCCTGCTTTGTGACGACCTAGAGGCGTGGGATAGGGAGTTTGGGAGGGAGGCTCAAGAGGGAGGGGATATGGAGATACATGTATACATACAGCTGATTCACTTTGTTGTACAGTAGAAACTAACACAACATTGTAAAGCAAATATACTTCAATAAAGATGTGAAAAAATAAAGCTTCTAGAAGAAAACAGAATATAGCAGTGAGTTCTCAATAAACACTAAAAAGTAAAGAATCAAACTGAACCTTCATCAAAATTAAAAATGTCTGCCTATAAAAACACAACTTAAAAATGAAAATGTAAGGAAAGGGGAGTGCTACTGACTGCTTGATGGGTAAGGGTTTTCTTCTGGGGTACTGAAGATGTTTTGGAATTAGATAAAGCTGGTGGTTATAAAATATTGTGAGTGTATTAAATGCCATTAAATACTACACTTTAAAAGGTTTAATTTTGTGTTATGTCAATTTCATCTCAGTTAAAAAAAAAGAGCAAAAGAAAAAGGAAAATAGAGTGAGAATAACAGCAGTAAGGGATGAACAATTAGAAAATTTGGGCTATTTAAAAACTTAGACCACATGGTCATTTAAAGGAAAATAAAGAGAAAGAAACAAGGAAAATGTAAGCTACTTAATGGGAGAAACATTTGCAATACAAATATTGGTCAAGAAATGTGTATCCCCATAATATTTAGAACACTTATAAATGAAGAGTGAAACAACCCAATTTAAAAGTTTCTGCAATTTAAAACTACTGTAAACAATTCCCATAAAGCAGAGTGGTGGAACATATTGCAGTATGTACAGAGTTAAGTATCAACCAAAACACTGAGGAAGACCTCTTTGAATCTCCATACTGATGAAATGATTTCCATGATAATGAAGTGGAAAAGGCAAACTGTAAAAGACCATCTACAATATGCTGCCATTCATGTAAGAAGGATGGGGATATGAAAAAATATACATGTAGTTACCCAGTTGTGAACAAGGGGAAAAGAAAAGATAAACCAGAAACTAAGGAGACTAGTTACCTGGAAAGGTGGGAGGAATGGGACCAGTAATGGGGGAAGAACAACAATCCTCAGAGTTCTAATTCTTAGAACCACAGTAATGCTTCATACTGCAAAAATAAATAGAGTCAACCATGAGGAGGAGTAACTCAAATTGGAATATAAACAATAAGAGAAATACCTGACTCTAAGATTAACATATGTAGGGGGTTCGGGGGAAAAACTAACCTATCTATTTAACGTGTTGACTGGATACTGTAAGGGTAAAGAAACAAAAGCCCTGTATTTGAACACTGTACTTTAGTTAGTGCTTTCATTTTTAAAGGGGTATGTTTTAGCGATTCTGAAACTACTACATATTGGATTAAGGAAATAAGAAACTATTGTGGATAATGAAAGGTAGGTTTCTTGCTGTTAGAGAAAGGAGTTACAAATAGGGAAAGAGGGAAGAAGAAAATAAGTCATAATCAGAAACATTAGTATGGAGATACAAACACACAGATGGAGTTTTTTAGGTGGGTGCATGTGTGTATGAATAAACCTAAAAATATTTCCCAACTCTGTGCATTAGTAGGGCCTAGAAGAAATGATTTCCCAGTAGCAATGAGCACACATAACACTCAGATCTTGGTTTCTAAATATTATTTTCCAATACAAAGAACCAGAGCTCCTTGAAGTAATGGCTGATTCCAGGTTTGGGGAAGGAAAACATAAGATAAACCTAGAACATCTGTGGAACCAGAAAATAAGTAAGTGCTCAAAAAATTATGTGGGCATGGTAAAAGAACACAGGGGCCAACTTTAAAGGAGCTCCCAATGGTCAAATCTTAAAAAAAATTTTAGAAGTAAAAATAAATAATTATAACAATATATGAAAACCCATAGACTAAAGTAAATATCATAAATCCATATTGATGTAGAACAACGACCGAATACATAAAAAATAGAGGAGGGGGGCAGGGAAGAGTTCTTCCCTATAGTTAAATTCTGGTGAATAAGTGTAGAAAGTATCATGGAAATAGAAAACTATCATTAGGTAAACATCATAGTATTAATTTATGTAGGCAAGAATGATCAATGGGTACTAAAATTAGTGAGTAAATGTATGATAAGAAAGACAATATTTGCATAGTCTCAAAGTATCTCCTCACAAAATATTTGTTAATTGAAAAGAGAAAAGTAGTAACTTTGTAGTGGAGAAGCCTGGCATACACCACCTTAACCAAAAGTGACCATATTTAACATTTGCTGAAATAAGACATATTGACTTCATGCACTCCTGATATGATCCACTAAAAGCACATACTATCATCGCTGTGTTATCTTTACCAAAATTGCATAACCCCAATCTCATCATTAAAGTATCAGACAAGCCAGACTGAGGACTTTTGTACAAAATTACAGCCTAGTTCTTCTCAAATGTGTCAAGGTTATGAAATACAAAGAAGGACTGAGGTACTCCCCCAGATTAGGGGGTTGGCATAGAGAAAAAGGAAACATGACAAAGAAATGCAATATGGAATCTTGAATTAGATTCTGAACTAGAAAAAAGAACATTAGTGGACAACTGGAAAAATTAAAATTATGGTCTTCAGACTAGTTAATAGTATTTACGTATTTCAAAGATTGTTACATGTATTAACGTTATAATAATGGTTATATAAGACGCTAACATTAGGAAATCAGGGTAAATAATATATAAGAACTCTGTACTATTTTTGAAAATTTCCTGCAAGTCTAAAATTACTTCAAAATAATAAATAAAATTTTGGGAAAAACTAAACAGAAACTTTTCCTAAGATTTAAAACTGGCAGCTAAACTTATGAAAATTTTTTTATCTTAAGTGACCAAACTGTAAACTGAAGTCACAATAAGATAACATCTCACACTCACTCAAGTGAATAAGATTTAAAAGAATGACAACTTCAAGTGTTGGTGATGATGGACAGTAATTGAAAATATCATATGTCACTGATATATATGGAGAGTGTGAAAAATTTCCACCTCTTTAGAAGACTCTTTGACAGTTCCTTATAAAATTAAGCAAAACATATCTTATAATCAAGCAAATTCCATTTTTAGGTAATTGCATAAAAGATTTGCTAACATATTCAAAATAGCTAAAAACTGGAAACAACCCAGATGTCCATCAACAGGAGAATGAATAAACAGATTGCAATATGCCTGTTCAATGGAATGTTACTCTATAACTAAACAGAAAAAAATTTAAACTTACTGATACAGGGAATAACATGGATAAATCTCAACATCATTATGATGAGTGGAAGAAGTCAGACATATACTGTGTGATTTCATTTAATTAATTGTGAGAACAGACAAAACTAATCTATGATGATAGAAATCAGAACATTGTCTCCTATGAGAATTAGGCTTAGCTGGAAGGATGCAGTAGGGGAGGTTCTCAAGTAATAAAAAATACTCTACCTCCTGAATAAGGTAGTAGTTACATGGGTATATACTTTTAAGAAAACTCATTGAATTACACTATTAAGATCTATGCATTTAACTATGAAAATTTTACCTGTGTAAAATTATATTTTTTAACACATCTTTATTGGAATATAATTGCTTTACAATGTTGTGTTAGTTTCTGCTGTATAACTAAGTGAATCAGCTATATGTATACATATATCCCCTCCCTCTTGCATCTTCCTCCCACCCTCCCTATCCCACCCCTTTAGGTGGTCACAAAGCACTGAGCTGATCTCCCTGTGCCATGCAGCTGCTTCCCACTAGACATCTATTTTACATTTGGTAGTGTATATATGTCCATGCCATTCTCATTTCATCCCAGCTTACCCTTCCTCCTCCCCGTGTCCTCAAGTCGGTTCTCTACATCTGCATCTTTATTCCTGTCCTGCCCCTGGGTTCATCAGAACCAGTAAAAGTATATTTTTTTAAAAAATAAGGAAGCTCATTACTGATATGAGCTGATCTGCTAGAAATATTAAAAATATTTACACATTACATAGATATATAACATAAAAGGAAGTACAGAACACTATAAAAGTATGTGTGTATATCTATGCATACACTCACACACATTTTGGGATGTGTGTGTGTATGTGTATATGTATGTCCAAAAGGAAACGCAAGAAACTGTAACATAGTTGTCTCCAGGAAAGGGAAATTGAGTGGTTATGAAAGACAGAATTGAAAAGATATATTACCTTTCACTGAAAATCACTTTTTCAATTTTGAATTTTGTAACATATATTATGATTTTAAAAATAAAATTTAAAAAATGCTTCTGGGGGAAAGCAGTGTTATGATTTCTCTAACTTATTTAAAAATACTTTAAAAATAACATGAAGTGAATATGGCAAAATGTGGTAGAACCTGGGTTACTGGTATTTGTAAAGTCACTGTTCTTTTCTCCTTATACTCTGTGTGAAGTTTTATAAAATTCAGAACAGAGAAAATCTTTCATTGCCAAGAACAAGTGAAAATCAGTGGATTACACATGTTTAAGAATTTATTAGGAAAAAACCACAGAGGAATACAGAAAAAATATATAAATAAATTAGAACATTAAAAAAAACAACACTGATAAATTATACCAAAGAGCTGATTGGGGAACAGGGGAATGGAGAACTAGTGATGATAAAAATCCATGAGTCAAACTCATTTCATTAAAAAAGACATAGCAGAAACAACCAAGACTGGAATGAAAACGGATATTAATTGAGACAAGAGAAATTAACAGAGTGATGAAAGAACACTTTGTATTACTTCATCCTACATACCGTGTTTGCAAATCTACTTGGACTGTGATTTTCTAGTAGAAAACAAGTTAAATATAAGATAATAAAACAAAAAATAAGCAATAACCGTAGAAAAAAGTGAGAACACTTTCTAGATAGTTAGCCTCAGTTCTACTCCAAACCACCAAAAACAAAGGAGAATTCAGGTGATTTAAATGATGTGTTCGCTTAACTGCTGATGTTAATGCCAAACCTTTTCAACCCATTCTAGAGCACAGAGTAAAAAGAAAATCCTTAAAATTATTTTAACACAACCAGAAAATCTAATATACAAACATGACAAAAACAGAACAAAAAAGAAAATTGCAGATCAGTTTCATCTAAGTAGTACACCTGCAAAAATTCCAAATCAAATTAAGATACTCATAATTCAGTAGTAAATTTAAAAAGCAAAACTTCTTTTTAACCAAAATGAGTTTGCTGAATAAACAATAAAAGGAATATAAGGAAATTTCAATATTAAAAATGAATTATTTCACAATGATAAAAGTTTAAAGAATAATACAATTGTTTATGCAAAAAGCATTTGATTATATCTACCACTTGGTTTTGATTAAAATTCTTTAGAAATATATCAAAGGTAAGAGACTTTTCCTAACACAATACACAAGAATCTCAAATTTAAAATTAGCATCTTACTTTGATGACTGAGACTACTTACATCAAAATAACTTACCTATTGGAACTAAGACCTGATACCACCCCTAGCAGGGTTCTATAAACAAGATAGAACTGTAAACCAACAAATAAATTCAGTCTGTTCATCTAAGCAAATAGTTCTTCCATCATTGATAACTTATTATTCATATAGGGAAGTAGCTCATTCATCAGACAAAAATTTGATTATCTAAACTCACATCAAGGTCCTCATCTTACTCTTTCATCGACTTCAAACTATCGCAGGACAAATTTTGCCCACTCTTAACCAGTTCCCTGCCTTGAAAATCCTGCCTTAAACCACATCAACCCATCCCTCAAAGCCCTAATTTCCTGCTTTTGAAACACTACTAAACCTTGTCAAAGTGGTGTTTTCCCTTGCTGCAGTAGGTTTCTGAGAGTCTTTTTGCTTAATAGACCAGCAAAAACATGCTGGTCAAACCCAAGAAGTATCCATTAAAACCTAATTAAATCAATGGTGGGTAATATTTCCACAATTGTTTAAGTGCTCTGAAAGTATCAGTCAGTGAATTTTATCAACATAACTAAAATCCAGATCATTTGGAAGAGGAGAATCACAACTATCAGTATTTTCAAAGGATTTAGTACATAATTTGAAAAAAAATTCTGAAAAGCCATGAGAAAGAGTAAGGAGATCACTTACCCCCAAAACAAAACAAAACTTCCAGATATAGAAAAATTAGCAAGTAAGAAAATAAACTGAAAGAAGATACCCCCACCACAAAGTGAAAATATTAACAGTAATTAAAATTATTGAATAAAAAGAAAGACATACCTTGATCTTGGATAGGAAGACTATTGTTAAAAACCAATTCTCCACTAAATTAATTTATTGAAGTTGATGAAATTGCAGTCTAAACTGTAATTTCTTCCAATGAGAAGACACATGAGACAGGAGGCAGAAGAAGAGACACACAGACCCACAGAACAAAAATGGAGCCAGTCACAGATGAGAATACAGCATATATGCAAGATGGCATTACAGATAAATGGGCAATTATTGGCAAATAATCGCAAGTAATGGCAAATAACTTGGCAACTTTAAGATTTGAAATAAAAAAACTTTCTCATGATTTAAGAATTTGAATTAAAAAACACAAAATAATTAGAAGTTAACATAGGTGGAGAGTTTTATGGGATCAGTGTAAATATCTTTCTAAAATGACATGAAACTCAGAAGCCATAGAAGCGAACATGGTTATACTTGGACACATAACAGTCATACACATTCTTATAACAAAAATGAAGTTTAAAAGTGTGTAAAAAATATCTGTAATGCTTGACAATTGAAAGCTTATTCCCCCAATAATAAATGAGCTCTCTGAAATTAGCAAGAGATTAAAACCTCCACCCACCCCCAAAATTGGATATAAAAAGAAAATTTAAAAATACAGATGGCTAATAAACATATGAAAAAATGATCACACTCAAAAATGAAAGAAATACAATTTAAGACAATAGTTTGGGCTATCACACTGGCAAAGATTTTAAATAGTCATAAAATTCATTATCTGTGAGGTTGTGGGAAAGCTGGCAATCTCATTCATTGCCATTTGAGGATAAAGTTGTTACCACATTTTAAAGGAAATCTTGTGATCATTTTCAAAATTTGAAATGTGCATATACTTAATCCCAGTATTTTCACTGCTGAGTAATTTATTATGATATAATAGACAAATGCAAATTATTGATATATAGGGAGGTTCATTGCACAGAAATTTGGTGCTAACATAAATATCTATGAATGAGAAATGCTTAAAACATTTAATTATATTTCATGTACAAAACAATCATGCAGTCATTCAACAAATGACACAGATATGTATTACTGAAACAGAAAAAGGTGTTGAAAAAACTGTTAAATGAAATGCAATTTGAAGAATAATGTGTACAATATAGCTCCACTTTCAGAACCCCCCAAAATATCTTGTGTGTGTGTGTTTGTGTGTGTGTGCATCTATCCACTTAAAGAATGCACACAACTTATTTAATAGAGGATAACTCTAGGAGATAGAATTGGGAGAGAGGAGGGCACTTAATTTATATATTAGATATTTAGATATGCTTTGAATTTTTGAAAAAATTTTAATAGAACTTAATTTTTAAATTTACCACATGGCAAATGAAAATTATAAATGTATATTTATGGGAGCACTGAGCAATTCCATCATTCTGAGTTTCTTGTGCAATAATATTTCCTCTACTGAGGCTCCTGGGATTGAGTCAAGTGGAAGCAAGGGAAACAGTCACCATGCCCAAATTAAAGTCTCATCGATGATATCCCAACATGAGCATTTCTCAGTTAAGCATTTCTTATCTGCAGGAGGAATCCACTGCAACACAGGAAATAGAAGAGTTTCCATGCACAAAGAAGACTGTATCATTGTTTTGAAGAAGCTGATGGTAGAAGTAATGGTACCCACAGTAACAAATCCACCTCGTCTCTGTGGTCATCACCTGCAAGGACACAGTGGGGAAAATTGGCAAAGGTGAGGCACACATTTTCTAAGGAGCCTGTCAGGGGGGCTATGAAATCCTTGTACACTCTTCCTCTACATGTTCTGGAAAAAATCTACCCAGAATACACAGAGAAAACCACATTTTCAGCAACTGGGTGGCTGCTATGGCCAGAAAAGTGACTTTAAGACTTCCTAAAGGATGCAAAACACTGGTGATACATTTTTCTCCTTTGCTTGGCCAAAAAATGATGGAGATCTCCAACTATCTCAGATATTTATCTGTCTCTTCCCCTCTGAATTTGGCTCTTTAAAGTTCTAGGTCACTCATTCATTGACTCAATTATTTCAGGCAAAACTACTTGTCTACCTTCCAGTCTAATAATTATTGAGAATCTATTATATCTCATGCATATAATAATTCTCTGATAACACAATGGATCCAGCCAAGGAGTTTAGTTTGTTGGATAAGAAAAGTTAAGGAAATCTTTCATATTAACAGTAAATGTACTAACTGAGATGTAGAAAACTATGAAGATATACAAGAAAAGTTGTATCTCTTTTTTTCCCCCACATCTTTATTGTAGTATAAATGTTTTACAATGTTGTGTTAGTTTCTGCTGTACAACAAAGTGAATCAGCTATATGTATACATATATCCCCCTATCCCCTCCCTCTTGAGCCTCCCTCCCACCCTCCCTATCCCATCTCTCTAGGTCATCACAAAGTACCAAGATGATCTCCCTGTGCTATGCAGTAGCTTCCCATTAGCCATCCATTTTACATTTGGTAGTGTATATACATCAATGCTACTCTCTCACTTCATCCCAGCTTCCCCTTCCCCCCCATTCCGCCCTCAAGTCTGTTCTCTACATCTGCATCTTTATTCCTGCCCTGCCACTAGGTCCATCAGTACTGCTTTTTAAAACTCAATATATATGCATTAGCATATGGTGTTTCTTTTTCTCTTTCTGACTTACTTTACTCTGTATGACAGATTCTAGGTCCATCCACCTCATTACAAATAACTCAGTTTCGTTTCCTTTTATGGCTGAGTAATATTCCATTGTATATATGTGCCACATTTTCTTTACCCATTCATCTGTCGCTGGACACTTAGGTTGCTTCCATGTCCTGGCTATTGTAAATAGTGCTGCAGTGAACATTGTGGTACATGTCTCTTTTTGAATTATGGTTTTCTCAGGGTATATACCCAGTAGTGGGATTGCTGGGTCATATGGTGGTTCTATTTTTAGTTTTTTAAGGAACCTTCATACTGTTCTCCATAGTGGCTGTATCAATTTACATTCCCACCAACAGTGAAGGAGGGTTCCCTTTTCTCCACACCCTCTCCAGCATTTATTGTTTGTAGATTTTTTTGATGATGGCCATTCTGACCGGTGTGAGGTGATACCTCAAAATGGATGAAAGACCTAAATGTAAGGCCAGACACTATAAAACGCTTAGAGGAAAACATAGCCAGAACACTCTATGACATAAATCACAGCAAGATCCTTTTTGAACCACCTCCTAGAGTAAGGGAAATAAAAACAAAAATAAAAAATGGGACCCAATGAAACTTAAAAGCTTTTGCATAGCAAAGGAAACCATAAACAAGACGAAAAGACAACCCTCAGAATGGGACAAAATATTTGCAAATGAAGCAACTGACAAAGGATTAATCTCCAAAATATACAAGCAGCTCATGCAGCTCAATATCAGAAAAACAAACAACCCAGTCCAAAAATGGGCAGAAAATCCAAATAGACATTTCTCCAAAGAAGACATAGAGATAGCCAACAAATGCATGAAAAGATGCTCAACATCACTAATCATTAGAGAAATGCAAATCAAAACCACAGTGAGGTATCACCTCACACAGGTCAGAAGTTACATCTCTTAACTCATTATACAATCTGGCCTTTCAATTAGAATGTAACCACAAGTCATCAATCTTCAGAAAATTAATGTCTAACTTTCTACCCAGATGTGGTTGCTACTAGAAAGCGAGGATTATTCTGACAAAAACCTTACCTTCAGAGGGTAGCCCTTGGACAACAGGTAGGTGAATAGGCTCTGTCTGAAGAATCTTGCTTCAGGGATTTACTGGTATCATTCATTCCCAAAAGAGTTCCCAAGAAGTCATCTTCTGGGGGGGGGGGGGGAGAAAAGAAAAGAAACACCACTTCCAGTGAAAAAGGCAATTCAGCTGGAAGCTGGGAAGTCACCGTTCGGTACTCTCCCAGATTGATTTAATTTGGAAGCTGCTTTCTACTCCGTTACGCAGCTCTGAAATTATACCTAGCTAGCTGCTCATAATTCTATACATCTCAATATCAACACCTTGTATCAGAACCTTTCTCTCTTGTACATTTCCAAAGCTGACTGGATTGCCTGGATCCTGCTGAAAATTGTTTCTTTTTTATCATTTATTTTTTTCTGCTTAGTTGGCCAGGTTATTTATAAAATCACTCTATATCATCTATTCATATATCTATTCTCAATAAAATTTTATTGAAATCCTACTCTATGTCTGACAGCCCATTAGGCACTTGTGTCACAAAAATGAATCTAAAAACATCAGGCCATAAGAAATTAAAACCCCATTTGATGAATCAGTCATACAAATAAAGAGCTGAGAAGTAACTTAGTAAATGGTCCTATAGAGGTAAATTTAGTTTTAGGATAGAATAGTTGAGGAAAGACCCCCATTTAGGAAGACCTGTTATGACCCAAAGCTGTAACTTCCAATTACTATTCTCACGCTCATCTGGATCTTGGATTGGTTTTTAATGCTATTTAGCTACAACCAAATGTCATCAAACTTAAGAAGAGCAAGATCTATCAATGCCTATCCACCTGAGGCCTTTTTCTAATAAACATGCAGTTCCCTGCCTGTATAGTCATACCTGCGAGGGTGTCCAAAGGACCACAGGTGGGAAGGGAGAGCACTGGCTGAGAAGTAAGTTGTCACCTCCTTCTCTAGAACTGACATTCAAAGGTTAAGGCAAAAGCATAGACAGTTTCCCTTTCCTTCTAGGCTCTATCACCTGACAGGAAAAAAAAAAAAAGAGGAAAAATAACAGTTTAAGAAAGAGTATATGCAGATATAAATGCACCTATGTGTACATATAAACTGTACACAAACACACATGCATGTAATCTAATTTAACAATAAAACATTCATAAAATGTGGGTATCCTGTGCTACACACAGACTGGGCAGGGTGGATGTCGCTAAGTCCTTTGTGTGTTACGTGCACAACTTTCAGACATGCACTGCTCTCTTTTCCCCCTGAGGTCCAATAGACACAGAGAGTATCTGACCAATAATTATGTTAGCAAGGGAAAATATTCCCATTCCATTAAGACTAAATGTTAGAAAACAATTTTTTTTACTATTATGTACAGATCAATGAAAACATGGTTTCTCTATTACAACCTGCTGAAGTCCAACAGACGCTCCCAACAATTCCAATGGCAAAAGAAAATTGTTTCTAGTTTATCAATTATCATAAAACCATCTTTAGAAAAAATATGCCTGTCAATAATATCCAAATACCTAGAAACATTGGATTAAGCTAAATTACTCTTTTTAAAAAAATAGTCTAAAATTTGCCCCAGAACAATAATCTAGTGAAAAGGTACAGTTCTGTGCAATAATCAGAAGTGTACTAACTATTCTTCATCTAAAACATATACATAAATACAATATTTTAATATATGATTTTTAAGCAATCTCAATATAACTATAGATGTGACAAAATGAAGAACACATTTGATTACTATGTTCAGATTATCTTCAAAAATGCAGAGAACAATGGCTTACATGTGATTTACTGATCTCAACTTTGCTGATCACCCGATGAACAAATGAAAAACTGTATCTATCTTAAAGTGATGTCTGAATACTCTTTCTGAAGTCATCTGCGGAACACTATATCACACATTTTATCAAATGTATTTACAGGTTTTCTTCTATTATCATGTTAACCATTAAAATATATTGAAATACTAGATTTATGTAAAGGAGTAAAATTTTAACTTCTATATTAAAGTTAAGCAAAAAACATACACTTGTTAAAACATGCATTGGTCTTCTGAATATAAACATATTGATATAAGGCCACTGTCTTATTTCATTTTCTTGCTTCCTGACAAGTCAATAAACAAATTTAGAAATATTTATCATAATGTGATAGCTTATAATTCTACTTTCCAACATAGTTTTCCAAAATAATCTTACCTAAAATTTCAACAACTTTTTAAAGATGTTATTTTTATAATAACTATATCTCTTACCATATAGTGACATACATGTAATAACTCTAGATAACTTGTGTCCAATAGAACTTTGGTTTCTGCTAAACAAAGGTCTGGAAATCTTAGGGGTGAGAAAAAGCATATCATTGTGCATATGTTATTGCACAATGGCTATTGCAATAGCCATTGGTCTCAGACACAGCAAATTTAGTCCTAAATATTCCTGCTGGAAAATATATAGATGTGGACTTTGAGTTTTCTGAAAGTTCCAATAGAAGATAAGCAGCCATTGCCTTCAAAGAAACCTACACAGACACACTTCTTCAGAAAATATTTAAGACCTAAGTTAAGATAATGTATTGAGGAAGAGAAGGATATTAAGTGCCTCTAATGGAAAAAGAAACACAACCTTCTAAAATCACTGTCTCTGTAAAACCTGCTACTACTAAGGAAATCTTGGCAAATGGTAGCAAGTGCTCTGGCTTACATCACACCTGTTTTTTATATAGTTGGATGGCAGAAACATGTTCAACAGTGTTTCACAACCTTTTTTTCCCATCACCTGCCTGGATATCCTTCTTAGACATTTTCTCCTAGTTTTCAACACTGCCCCCAAATTTTAGTACCACAGATATGCTGTATATCTGCTTATGTACTATGGTTGTTTGGAGGACAATGAACCACTGTAATATTTAAGATTTCTTTTGATTTCCAAGAACCAATTTTTCACCTCAGGAGGATGACATCGACTATGTTGAGAATACACTGTGAATACTTGTTAATTTGAGAAAAAAAACTAAACAGGTAAGGAGCGCATAGAGTGTTCCATTCTGTCATGAACTGTGTTTGAGGCAGTTTCCCATTCTCTTCAAATGGTCACTCAACAGGACACACTGCTGAGGTTTCAGGGACCTTCTCTCAATCATATACCTCATTTTGGCCCAACATCATCTTCATTCCTAAAAAGGAAGGAACTATTCAAGCACTCTAAATGTCCAATGCCTTTATGCTTTGAGCTAAGCACAGAAGTGTCAAAAATCCTAGAATCTACAGGAATGGAAACCATGGAGAACTCACCATATTATTAATGTATGTATCTGATGTTATAACAAGGGTCCTCCCAAAAGAGATTAAACTATTGACAAGCAAAACAAAACGAACAAATAAACAAAAACAAATTAAAAAAACCACTGACTAGCAACAGGTAAATTTGAATGATAGTATATTGTCAATGAATCTTCTGGAAACTTCACAGAGATCAGCACTGATACTGATAGTAATGCAAACCTAATATCAATGGCATGTTACTGAGTTTAAAGTGCAACTAGAACATTGCTTTCCTCCACAGCCACCTCCTCTCAAGAAAACACAATGAGACAAATAGTAGCATTCCTCCAACCAATCTAGCTTTCAGTTAAATGGGTTTTCCCTATAGCTATTCTGGGTTTTACTTTTATGTCATTGATCTTTGCTCAGAAATTTATTATTTACTCCCTTTTACTTGATTTGGGTTTAATTCTCTAGTTTAGTCTTTTTCTTGCTTCTTAGGGTTAAAGCTTAGATTATTTGTTTGATATTTTTCCTCTTTTCTGATATAATCATTTAAAACTATAAATTTCCCCCAGGCATGTCTTTAGTTGTATCTGACTCAGTTCTAAATGTTTTCTTTTATAATTTTGTCTTTGACCATGGGTTCTTGTAAAAGATGTTAATTTCCAAATATTTAGTAATAAGCCAGATTGACTTGTTTGATTTCTAATTTAATTTCTTCTGTGGTCACAGAACATACTCTACACAATTTCAATCTTTTAAAATTCACTGAGTTCAGTTTTATAACTTAGCATATGACCTATGTCAGAAAATGTTCCAGATGTGTTTGAAAATAATTTGTGCTCTGCTATTGTTAGGTAGAGTGTTCTATATATGTCAGGTCAAGTTGGTTGATAAGATTGCTCAAGTATGCTATAACCACACTGATTCTCTATATTGGTCTATCAATTATTAAGAAGAGGGTACTGAAGAGCCCAGATGTTACTGCTTAATTGCCTATTTATCCTTTTGATTATGTTGGGTTTTGCTTTATGTAATCTGAGACACTATTACTTGATGATTATGTAATTAAACCTTCTATCATATAATATCTTTCTTAATTTCTAGTAATAGTTTACCATAAAGGCTATTTTCTCTGATGTCAGTATAGCCACTCTTGCTCTCTTCTGGGTATTCTCTGCATGATATAATTACTAATCCTTTACCTTCATACAGTTTGTGTTTTTTGTTCTGAAGTATCTCTTTTATAAACAATGTATACCTGTTTAATTTTATTTCTTTCTTTTTTTTTTTTTTTTTTTGCGGTACGTGGGCCTCTCACTGTTGTGGCCTCCCCGTTGCGGAGCACAGCCTCCGGATGTGCAGGCTCAGCGGCCATGGCTCATGGGCCCTGCCGCTCCGCAGCATGTGGGATCTTCCTGGACCAGGGCACGAACCCGTGTCCCCTGCATTGGCAGGCGGACTCTCAACCACTGCACCACCAGGGAAGCCCTGTTTAATTTTTTTAAATTAAATCTCCCAGTTTCTGTCTTTTAAATTTAATATAATGGTCATGTGGTTGGATTTATGCCTGCCATTTTCCTATCTGTTTTCTAGATGTCATATCATTTTGGTTTCTCTGTTCATTCTTAGCTGCCTTGTTTGTATTAAATAGATACTTCTTATTGTACTATTTTAATTCTTTGGTAGTTCTTTTAATGTTTTTGAGTTATTTGCTTAGTACTGACCCTAGGGTTTACAAATGCACCTTAAATTATCACAATCTACTTCAGAGTAACACTAATTTTGTTATATGTCCTTTTATATATCTTGAACTCAGTTTCAGAGAAGTGATTCTGTCACTTATTTTGTCCAGATTTTCCAACATATCAATTATTGAAGCCATCATTGGCCCCAGCATGTTTATAAAGCAATTGTGAGCCTGAGATAGGTGACAGACATGGAACAATAAGGATCCCATCACCACTGGATACACAGTCCATGCTGCTAAGTCATGGAGACCAGCAAACCCAGTCAGCGATCCAGTTCCATGTCTGACTAATGCAGATAGACTCTCAGTGTCATTGGAACATTGCAAGTCCCTAAAAGAATATCAGTATCCTCAGGACAAAATGCTTACCTTTGTGAGAATTCACACAGGCCTTTGATGATGGGAAGCAGAATTATTCCCAACACTTTCCTTCATGTCTCATCTCACGGGGAAGGGATAAACTCATCCTTATGAAACCCAGTTTTTGGAACATCTCAACCTGTGGGAAAGATAAATGTGCATCTAGATGAGAAGTAGGATGAGTCCATTTGTCAACTATATACAAGACAGGAGCGTTCACTATGTATATGCATAGTGTAATACATATTATCATTCTACTGAGATGTTTCTGAAATTATTCAAAAGACAGATAGTGCAAAAATTGGGGGTGGAAAAGTGCCTCATATGACTCACCAGATTATTAATGCCTCACACTCTTTGGATTAACAGACACCTCACAAAAGCAATAAAATTCTAAATTGCTTAGTAAAATATTCTAGGAACACACATTTATTAAAATTGGATATTACATATGGAAGGCATTGTTTTGATTTTTCCCAGAGAATGGAGCTAGTGCAAGTGACAAAAACAGCACTTCTTTGGTGTGGCAGTGAGAATTACAAGCAGCAAAATATCCCTTCTCTCTAACATCACTTCCAATCTGCAGAGCACAAGGAAAATTAGGGAGCTGAGAAAGAAAACTTTCCTAATGTAATATTTAGTAACAAGTTGTTATAAGGAATACATCAAAGATATTCAGTGGCAATCAATATGACAAGAATGCAGCTGCATGGCACAGGGATATTGGCTCGGTGCTTTGTGACCGCCGGGAGGGTGGGAGGGAGGGAGACGTAAGAGGGAAGACATATGGGAACATATGTTTATGTATGACTGATTCACTTTGTTATAAAGCAGAAACTAACACACCATTGTAAAGCAATTATACCCCAATAAAGATGTTAAAAAAATATGACAAGAACTATAAATGCTCATTCCTTGGAACATATTAATTTAGAAATATTTGTTCTAAGACATTTGTCTCAAAGTTTCCTCAGTGTACCCACCAGAACTTCATTCATTATAACTGGGATCTTTCTTTAAACACATTAGAAATCCATTGGGGGTATATAAAAGTGTATAAGGAAATCCATGTAAAACAAACAAACAAACACAAGAACTGGAAATTTAATCATTTAACATCTGAAAATGTTTAATGCAGTATATAGTTGAAGCCAGTACTTGTGTGTTGCTCTTTTGGTTGATGAGAAAAACAAAAAACAAAGAAACAATAATTCAATCCTAGTGACTGGTTGGCAAGCAAATTAAAATATATTGTGAAGGTCTCACATATAGTACCTACTTTTTAATTATCATATATTTGTTTCACTTACTAGGGAAAAGTAAAAATCCATAATCTGTATTTTGACCACCTATAAATAGCACTCAAGAGAGGACTCCAGTAGCTCAGACAACTGTGTGAATGGCTCAAGTGTAGGTACAACCATTTCTAGAATCTTCAGTGCTCATGTGCTAGTTCCCCAGGGTCTGTTTACTACAAGTGTATTTATGCTGCCAGCTAAAGACTCAAAGGGTTGCAATTTCACCTGACAATTAGATATGAATAGACACTGTACAGTTCAGTTCCTCTAATGCATGCAAGCAGCTTAGCCTGATACCACATGAATGAAATCACTGATCTCCACCCTGCAAATATTTTGCTTAGGGTGGGTATCTATGCTAGACCTCAGTTTCACAGAAGTGATTGTGTAACTCATTTTGTTCAGATTTTTAAATGAGATCAATTATTATAGCAATCATTGATACACATGAGTTTCTAAAATAGGGCACTGCTCACCTCAGAAAGTGAAAGAGACTCTGAAGTTCATCACTTATCTACTCTACTCAGTTATGGAGACCAGACCCCACATCAGTGATCCAGGCTTCACAGCTGACTATCATAGACAGTGCCTATGGTAATTGGAATATTATATAATCCTTAGAAGGAAGGTCAATATTTTAGGGACAAATGCTTACTGACTTGAGAATTCCCACTGGCCTCTTAGGATGGGCCTTTCCTTCATGTTGCATCTCAAGGGGAAGGAATAAACATTTTCATAGGAAACCTGAGCTCTATCCTTGTTACCCTGTGGGAGTAGAATAAAAATGTGGAAAGATTAGAAGTAAACCTGTCCATTGGCCGGTCAGGCATAAGACAGTAGGGTTCAATAATGTACCCTCCTATTAAATAAGCTAATGCATTGCTCTGCTAGGGTGTTTCCAGTGTTATTCCAACAACATTAATTGTATTAGGCTCTCTGGCCTCCATAAGAGCAAATATTGTCCAACATTTTCTGCCAGACAAATTAAATGTGAAATCAGACTGTCGGAATGTGCTTAAAGTTCCAGGAAAATGTTGGCCTGGTGAACAATTCAACCACAACAATGCATATAATACATATATATTCTGTAAATTAAACCTCAGAATTATTTTATCCTCAAAGATGACCCAATGGATTGGGGAGGAGAAAACTGCCATGATAGGGAAATAAAGAACAGTTGTCTAAAAATCACTTATAGCACTAAACTTGCTTGAGCTCAGGAACCTGGCAATTTGCAGAGGATGCACAGTTACTCTACGCCTGATTCTACATGGTATGGTCACAGCAATGCAGGCAGGACTCACACAGGCACAATAAATACCGACATGTGACTAGAGAGGTTGGGAGGGTGCAGAGAGGAAAAGTCAAACACTGAGCCCTCTCACCATGAAATACTTCCCATCCTATTGTCAGGGTGGTGCTCACCAGGCCACACTGCTGAGGATTCAGTACATTTGGCCAAGCACACCCCTCAGTAGAAACAGTTTCTCTCTGCCACACTGGTGAGGAATGGCTTTACTTTCATCTCCATGCTTAATTCCTGTATGAGGCATTAGTAGGAAGACTGAGAAAATGCAAAAATTCTGGAAAAGAACAGAAAGAAGCCTCAAAGAATCACCAGATTATTAAGTCCTCACACTGTTTGAATTGACAGACTCTACAAAACACCAATTAAATTCTTAATTACTTAAAAAATAATAACTCAGGAAAAATTTATAAAAGATTAGATGTTACCTTGAGAGTGCATCATTGGATTTCTTCTTAGATAAGGAGCTGGCAGAAGTGACAAAACCAGCTCTTCTTTGGTGGGGTGGTAAGAATTCCATGCAATTCCAGTATTACTTCCAACCTACAAACCACAGAGGAAATTAGAGGAGTTGAGAAAGAAAACCTTCCAAGTTGAATATTAATTGATAAGAGGTTATAAGGAATTAATTACATATATTTGCTGACCACCTGTATGATAAGAATAAAAATAGCATTGTTCCATGGAACAGGAACGTATAGAAAGTCATTTGTTCTAAGACCTGGTCAAAATTTCTCCAAAGGACCCTTAGAATCACTCATTAAAACTGGGATCTCCCTTAAAACACATGTGAAACAGACTGAAGGAATATGAATATTAACCAATAAAATGCCAAGACCTGGAAACGCAATAATTTTACAATTAAAAATATTTAGTGCAGCATATACTTGACTCCATCACTCAAACGTCTAGAAAAGTTCTCTTTGGGTGAGAAGAAAAATAACTGTATGAATTTTTGTGACTGAGTTAACAATCAAATCAAAACATGCCCTAAGATATTCCTGTAAATACAAACTACTTTTAAATTTCCATATATTTGCTTTATCTAAAAAAATTGACAAGTAAAGACATAATATCTTTTGAACTGACTACGTAATTGACCTCAATAGACTACTGCTCACTCACAAGATTGTAGCATCTAAGGAAATCTTGTGAATGGCTCAAGGGTAGACAAAATCATATATCCTTGGTCTCACTACTAATGTGCTGATTCTCCAGAGTCTGATTACTATTAGTGAATGGATGTTGTCAGCCAAGCACTCTAAGAGTTTCCACGTCGTCCCTAAACCAGACATTTATAGATCTCTGTACAGCTCATTTCCCTTAATGTATGCAATCATGTGAGCTTTCAAACACTTCAGTCCTGGCTGGTACCTCTACTAGACCAATTGAGCTCCCTCCACATTTTTTGCCTAGCATGGTCCCTGGGAGGGACCTCAGCTGACAAATGATTTTGTCACTCAGTTTGTTCATATTCCAATGAGAAACATATGTGAAGTTATCATTAATCCAGGCACATTAGTAAAAGGGACTTTGATCCTGAGATATGTGGCAGTCACTGAGCACTCAGGGATCTGACACCCTCAGACACATTGACCCACAGTATTCAATAATGCAGACCAGTCATCACAGTCGATAACAGCCCCATGACTGACTAGCACAGCCAGAGTCTCATTGTCGTATGAGTGTTACAATGTCCTAAGAGGAATGTCAGTATTTTCAGGATGAAATGCTTACTGATGTTACAATTCCCACTGGCATTTGAGGATGAGATGGTAAAATGATTTTCAATACTTTCCTTCATGTCACCTCTCAAGAAGAGGGATAAACTCTTTCATATTAAACTCAACCAGTGGTCCATATCTGTGGAACTAGAGTAAAAATATGGAAAAATGAGATGTATATATGTCTATTTGTCAAACATGCAAAAGACAAGCAGATTTATTATGTACCTTCATATTAAATATACACATATTACTTTACTAGAATGTTTCTGATGTTATTCAAAGGGAGAAAGCACAAAAACCTTGGAAATAAAGGAGACAAAATATTGGACCTCACCAGATAATTAATAACACATTATTTGGATTAACAGATACTTCACAAAACCAATTATCTACCTGATTACAAAAAATATAATAAAAATAAGCCATAAAAAGAAAATTTGTTTAAAATTTGTTATTACCTTTGGAGTTCATTATTTTGTTCCATCCCAGGAGAGGGAACAGGTGAAAGCAACAAAATCAGCACTTTTTTATGGTGGTGAGTATTCCATGCAATTCCAAAGTCACTTCCATCTTTCAAAGCACAGAGGAAATAAAGGAAGTTGTGAAATAAAACCTTCCCAATTGAATGTCAATTGATAAAAAGTAATAAGGAATTAACCACAGATATTCACTTGACCATCTATATAATGAGAAAAAATTATGTTTGTTCCTTGGAAAAGGGTAGAATAGAAAATCAATTTTTCTAAGACATTCATCTCAAAGTTGACCCAAAATTCCCCCTATTACTTACTAAAATTACAACATCTCTTTAAACATATAAACCCATTGAAGGAATATGAATATTCGCTGATGATATCCACATAAAATTCCAAGAATTAGAAATTTAATCATTTCATGTTAAAAATGTTTAATGAAATATCTAAATTTAATCCATCATCAAATATCTAGGGAATTTCTCCCTGAGTGACAAGAAAAAGAAAAAAACATATTCTACTCTTTGAATTGATAGGTTAGCAAGCAAATTAAAACATGATATAAGATAATCTCACTAATGCAATCAACTCTTCTATTTTCCCATATTTCTTTCACTTAAGAGATAAATGACAAGCAAAAACTAATAATTTCTTTCTAATTGGCTATCTAATAGACCAAAACACGCTGATCTTCACAAAAGACTGCAACATTTAAGGAAACTGTGAGAATGTCCTAGTGTAAGCACAACCATTTCATGTGCTGATTCTCCACTGTTTGTTTACTATGGGTGTAAAGATACTGCCTGTCAAGCACTCAGAGTTGTCATTCCACAATGGTTATTTATAATTTCTGTACAATTCATTTCCTCTAGCATACGCCAGCATCTTAGTTTTCTAATATCATAGTCCTTTTATGGGGGATACTACTAGCTGACCAAACTGAATCCTCTACATTTTTGCCTAAAGTGGTCTCTTATGCTGGATCTCAGTTCACATAAGTGATTTTGTCACTCATTTTGTTCAGATTCCAACGAGATCCATTTTTGAAGTCATCATCAATCCAGGCACATTTGTGAAAGAGACCTTGATCCTGAGATATGTGGCAGACACTGAGCTCTCAGGACTCCATCTCCCTGTGACACAGTGGCCCACACTTTTATACAAAACTGAGTTCTTGGTCCATGTCGATATGCTGGCATAGAGTAAAATTATGGAAAGATGAGAAGTATATGTGTCCACCTGTTAACCACGCAGAACACAAGATGTTTACTATGCACAAGTATACAAAAATACTATTTCTCTAGTAGGATCTTCTGATGTTATGCAAAATGGAGGAAGCATTAAAATCCTGGGAAAAAAGTACACAGAAACCTCAGATGACCCAGACTATTAAAAGCCTCACATGTTCAGATTAACAGACTCCAAAAGACCATCTGTAATCTTGCTCGCTAAAAACACATACTAACCCAGGAAAATACATTTATTAAAAGTTGCAATGTTACCTCTGGAGTGCATTGTTGTGATTATTTATGCAGAAGGGAGCTGGTATGAATGAGAAAATCAGCAGTTCCTTGAAGAAGTGGGAGGAATTCCATCCAACTTCAATATCACCTCTAATCTACTGAATATATTGGGAAATTAGGGAATTTGACAAACCAAACCATCATAATTGAAAGTTTACTAACTAATAACAGATTATAAGGAATAAACCATAGATATTCCCTTGACTATCTGTATAAGAAGAAAAATAATGCTCACTACTTGGATCAGGGTAACACTGAAAGTTGTAAGGCCTTGGTCTCAAAGTTTCCCCAAAGCCTTCACTCAGCAGCAGGCATTAATACTAGGATCTCCCCTTCAACACTATGAAACCCACTAACACAATATGAATACTGGGCAATGAAATCTACCTAAAATATAAGTAATTGGAAATGTAATAATTTTTAATTAAATATGTTTAATACAGCATCTATTTGGATCCATAACATAAATGTCTAGAAAATTCCTCTTTGGGTGACAGGGAAAAAAACTCTTCTAATACTTGTGACTTGGTCAGCAAGGAAATTAAAATGTTCTGGAAGACATTTTGACAAATAGAAACTGCTCTTAAATTTCTATGTTTTTCTTTTACTTTAAGAGATAAATAAACACTCATATATTCTGCCTTGAATACCTAATTGACTTCACTCTGAAGACTAAGGCACCTAAGAAGAATGTGTGAATAGCTCATGGGTAGACATAACCATTTACCACCAGCCTCTCTACTCCTATGCTGGTTCTCCAGGATCTGGTTACTATGAATGCATGGAAACTGCCAGCCAAGCATTCAAAGAGTTGCCATGTCATCCCTAAGTCAGATATTTATAGACCTCCGTGAAATTCAATTCCTTTAATGTATGCAATCAGGATAGCATTCAATTACTATGGACCCTATAGGTACCACTAGCTGACCAAACTGAGCTCTACCCCAACATTTTTGCCTAGCATGGTCTCTTCTGCTGGACCTCAGTTCACATCAGTGATTTTGTCACTAATTTTGTTCAGATTCCAACAATATCCATTTTTGAAGTCATCATCGATCCAGGCACATTTGTGAAAGAGACCTTGATCCTTAGATATGTGGCAGACACTGAGCTCTCAGGACTCCGTCTCCCTGGGATGGAGTATTTTCAGGAAAAAGTACATTAGAATTCCCACTGGCCCTTGAGGATGGAAGGCAGAATTATTCCTAATATTTTCCTTCATGGCACATATCAAGGAGTAGGAAGAAACTCGTCCATATGAAACCTAGTTTTTGGTCCATATCTACTTGTGGGAAAGTATAAATGTGAAAAGGTGAAAGGTATACATGTCTATTTGTCAAAATTGCATAAGACAAGAAGATGTGCTATGTATCTTTATGGAAAATCTCCTAATTTATTACTCCTTTAGGATGTTTCTGGTTAAAGTAAAGCATAAAATCTTAAAAATAAAGGAGACTGAAGCCTCAGATGCCTCAACAGATTATTAAAGCTAGTAGAGTTGTTTGTATTAACTGATTATTCAACAACTCAATACAATTTTTGATTACTTAAAAAATAATAAAAATAATCCAGAAAAGTAAATTTACTAAAATTGGATGTTACCCTAGGAGTGCATTGTTTTGTTACTTCCCAGTTAAGAGAGCTGGCACAAGTGACAAAATCGGTACCTCAGTGGTGTGGTGATGACATTCATGGAATTCTAATGTTATGGTCAATATAAAAAGTACGCAGGAAATTAGGGAAATTGCAAAACAAAGTTTTCCTAATGGAATATTCAGCTGTAAGAAGTTATAAGTATTCATAACAGATATTCCTTGAATCATGAGATGACAAGAACAATTATGCTCACAACTTTGATCACAGTAGAACAGATATAATTTTTTCTAAGATATTTGTCTCAAAGTTTCCCCAAAACAGTCACTGCAAAATCATTTACTGTAACTAGGATGTCTCTTTAAACACATTAGAAACCCATTGAGAATATATGAAAGGGGCCAATGATATCCATGTAAAAATCTAAGAATTTGAAGTATAATCATTTCACATCAGAAAACTATTAGTAGTTGAAGCCAGCATTCAAAATATATGAAATTACTTGCTCAGTTTGTAAGAAAAATGAAAAACAAAGAAACAACTGTTCTACTTCTGGTGTCTGGGTTGGCAAGCAAATTAAAATATGTTGTGAAGATTCCACACATCTACTCTTCAATTTACATATAATTGTTCCATTTAATAGAAAAGGAAAAGTAGAAGTTCATAATACAATATCTTTGAATTTTGACAATCTAAGCACACTAAAGATATCAATAATCACTCAGAAGATTTTGGTAGCTCAGATAAATGTGTGAATGGTTCAAGTGTAGTTACAAAGATTTCTCATAGAACTCATTATTGAAGTGGTGATTACCCAGAGTTTATTTACTACAAGTTTGTACATGCTGGCAGCCAAGTACCCAAAGAGTTATTATATCATCCCCAAATTGTTTATTTAGCGACCTTTGTACAATTCAGTTCCTCTAGTGTATGCCAGCATCTTAGTTTTTCAATACCATAGTCCTTTCTGGGGGACACCACCTGCTGAGCAAATTGAATATCCCTCCACACTTTTGCCTAGCATGGTCCGTGGACTGGACCTCAGCTCACATAAGCGATTTTGTCACTAATTTTGTTCAGATTCCACTGAGGTCCATTTTTGAAGTCACCATTTATCCAGGCACACTTATAAAAGGGAAATTTAGAATGAAACATGTGGCAGACACTGAGCTCTCAGGAATCCATCTCCCTGGGACACACTGGCCCACACTATTCAACCGTGGAGGCCAGCATCACTGATGACCCCAGAGTCCCATTGTCACTGGAGGGTTACACTCCCTGAGAGGAATGTCAGTATCTTCAGGACAAAGTGCTTACCAGCATGAAAATTCTCACTGGCCCTTAAGGATGAGAGGCAAAATTGTTACTGAAATACTCCTTCATGTCAGATCTCAAGAAGAGGGAATAAACTCATTCATATGAAACCCAGCTCTTGGTCCATCTTGAATTGTAGTAATAGAATGTAAAGATGTAATATGTAAAGATGAGAAGCGATAATGTACATTTATCAACCAAGCAAAAGATGGAATAGAAGGACGAGGGGAAGATGGTGGAAGAGTAAGTCGTGGAGATCACCTTCCTCCCAACAGATACACCAGAAATACATCTACACGTGGAACAACTCCTACAGAACACCTACTGAACGCTGGCAGAAGACCTCAGACCTCCCAAAAGGCAAGAAATTCCCCACGTACCTGGGTAGGGCAAAAGAAAAAAAAAAAAACAGAGGCAAAAGGATAGGGATGGGACCTGCACCCCTGGGAGGGAGCTGTGAAGGCGGAAAGGTTTCCACACACTAGAAGCCCCTTCGCGGGCAGAGACTGGGGGTGGCGGAGGGGGAGAGCTTCGAAGCCGCGGAGGAGAGCACAGCAACAGGGGTGCGGAGGGCAAAGCAGAGAGAGTTCCGCACAGAGGATCGGTGCCAAAAGGCACTCACCAGCCCGAGAGGCTTGTCTGCTCACCGGCCAGGGTGGGCGGGGCTGGGAGCTGAGGCTTGGGCTTCGGTCGGAGCGCAGGGAGAGGACTGGGGTTAGCAGCGTGAACACAGCCTGCAGGGGGTTAGTGCACCACGGGTAGCCGGGAGGGAGTCCGGGGAAAAGGCTGCCTCGAAGAGGCACGAGACTTTTTCTTCCCTCTTTGTTTCCTGGTGCGCGAGGAGAGGGGATTAAGAGCGCTGCTTAAAAGAGCTCCAGAGATGGGCACGAGCCGCAGCTAAAAGCGCAGACCGCAGAGACGGGCATGAGACGCTAAGGCTGCTGCTGCCGCCACCAAGAAGCCTGTGTGCGAGAACAGGTCACTATCCACACCCCGCTTCCAGGGAGCCTGTGCAGCCCGCCACTGCCAGGGTCCCGGGATCCAGGGACAACTTCCCGAGGAGAATGCATGGCGCGCCTCAGGCTGGTGCAACAGTCATGATGGCCTCTGCTGCTGCAGGCTTGCCCCGCACTCCGTGCCCCTCCCTCCCCGCAGCCTGAGTGAGCCAGAGTCCCCGAAGCAGTTGCTCCTTTAACCCCGTCCTCTCTGAGCGAAGAACAGACGCCCTCCGGTGACCTACATGCAGTGGCGGAGCCAAATCCAAAACTGAGCCCCGGGAGCTGTGAGAAGAAAGAAGAGAAAGGGAAATCTCTCTCAGCAGCCTCAGAAGCAGCGGATTAAAGCTCCACAATCAACTTGATGTACCCTGCATCTGTGGAATACAAGAATAGACAACGAATCATCCCAAATTGAGGAGGTGGACTTTGAGGGCAAGATTTATGATTTATTCCCCTTTTCCTCTGTTTGTGAGTGTCTATGTGTATGCTTCTGTGTGAGATTTTGTCTGTATAGCTTTGATTCAACCATTTGTTCTAGGGTTCTATCCATCAGTTTTTTTTTCTTTAAAATTCTTTTTCTTAATATTTATGTTTTATTTTAATAACTTTATGTTTATTTTATCTTCTTCCTTCCTTCTTTCTCTTTTTTCTTCCTTCCTTCCTTTCTCTCTCTCTCTCTCTTTCTTTCTTTCTTTCTATTTTTTCTCCATTTTCTTCTGAGTCATGTGGATGAAAGGCTCTTGGTGCTGCAGCCAGGAGTCAGTGCTGTGCCTCCGAGGTGGGAGAGCCAAATTCAGGATACTGGTACACAAGAGACTTCCAAGCTCCACATAATATCAAATGGCAAAAATCTCCCAGAGATCTCCATCTCAACGCCAGCACCCAGCTTCACTCAACAACCAGCAAGCTACAGTGCTGGACACCCTATGCCAAACAACTAGCAAGACAGGAACACAACTCCACCCATTAGCAGAGACGCTGCCTAAAATCATAACAAGTCCACAGACACCCCAAAACACACCACCAGACGTGGACCTGCCCACCAGAAAGACAAGATCCAGCCTAATCCACAAGAACACAGGCACTAGTCCCCTCCACCAGGAAGCCTACACAACCCACTGAATGAACTTTAGCAACTGGGGACAGACACCAAAAACAACGGGAACTAGGAAACTGCAGCCTGCAAAAAGGAGACCCCAAACACAGTAAGATAAGCAAAATGAGAAGACAGAAAAACACACAGCAGATGAAGGAGCAAGGTAAAAACCCACCAGACCTAACAAATGAAGAGGAAATAGGCAGTCTACCTGAAAAAGAATTCAGAATAATAATAGTAAAGATGATCTAAAATCTTGGAAATAGAATAGAAAAAATACAAGAAACATTTAAGAAGGACCTAGAAAAACTAAAGATGAAACAAGGAACGATGAACAACACAATAAATGAAATGAAAAATACTCTAGATGGGATCAATAGACTCTAGATGGGATCAACTGAGGCAGAAGAATGGATAAGTGACCTGGAAGATAAAATAGTGGAAATAACTACTGCAGAGCAGAATAAAGAAAAAAGAATGAAAAGAACTGAGGAGAGTCTCAGAGACCTCTGAGACAACAGTAAATGCACCAACATTTGAATTAGAGGGGTTCCAGAAGAAGAAGAGGAAAAGAAAGAGACTGAGAAAATATTTGAAGAGATTATAGTTGAAAACTTCCCTAATATGGGAAAGGAAATAGTTAATCAAGTTCAGGAAGCACAGAGAGTCCCATACAGGATAAATCCAAGGAGAAATATGCCAAGACACATATTAATCACACTGTCAAAAATTAAACACAAAGAAAACAAATTAAAAGCAGCAAGGGACAAACAACAAATAACACACAAAGGAATCCCCATAAGGTTAACAGCTGATCTTTCAGCAGAAACTCTGCAAGCCAGAAGGGAGTGGCAGAATATATTTAAAGTGATGAAGGAGAAAAACCTGAAACCAAGATTACTCTACCCAGCAAGGATCTCATTCAGATTTGATGGAGAAATTAAAACCTTTACAGACAAGCAAAAGCTGAGAGAGTTCAGCACCACCAAACCAGCTTTACAACAAATGCTAAAGGAACTTCTCTAGGCAAGAAACACAAGAGAAGGAAAAGACCTACAATAATGAACCCAAAACAAATAAGAAAATGGGAATAGGAACATACATATTGATAATTACCTTAAATGTAAATGGGCTAAATGCTCTCACCAAAAGACACAGATTGGCTGAATGGAAACAAAAACAAAACCCATATATATGCTGTCTACAAGAGACCCACTTCAGACCTAGAGACACATACAGACTGAAAGTAAGGGCATGGAAAAAGATATTCCATGCAAATGGAAACCAAAGGAAAGCTGGAGTAGCAATTCTCATATCAGACAAAATAGACTTTAAAATAAAGACTATCAGAAGAGACAAAGAAGGACACTACATAATGATCAAGGGATCAATCAAAAAAGAAGATATAACAATTGTAAATATTTATGCACCCAACATAGGAGCACCTCAATACATAAGGCAAAAACTAACAGCCATGAAAGGGGAAATCGATAGTAACACATTCATAGTAGGGGACTTTAACACTTCACTTTCACCAATGGACAGATCATCCAAAATGAAAATAAATAGGGAAACACAAGCTTTAAATGATACATTAAACAAGATGGACTTAATTTATATTTATAGGACATTCCATCCAAGAACAACAAAATACACATTTTTCTCAAGTGCTCATGGAACATTCTCCAGGATAGATCATATCCTGGGTCACAAATCAAGCCTTGGTAAATTTAAGAAAATTGAAATTGTATCAAGTATCTTTTCTGACCAAAACGCTATGAGACTACATATCAATTACAGGAAAAGATACGTAAAAAATAAAAACACATGGAGGCTAAACAATACACTACTTAATAACGAAGTGATCACTGAAGAAATCAAAGAGGAAATTAAAAAATACCCAGAAACAAATGACAATGGAGACACGATGACCCAAACCTATGAGATGCAGCAAAAGCACTTCTAAGAGGGAAGTTTATAGAAATTCAATCCTACCTTAAGAAACAGGAAACATCTCGAATAAACAACCTAAACTTGCACCTCAAGCAATTAGAGAAAGAAGAACAGAAAAACCCCAAAGTTAGCATAAGGAAAGAAATCATAAAAATCAGATCAGAAATAAATGAAAAAGAAATGAAGGAAACGATAGCAAAGATCAATAAAACTAAAAGCTAGTTCTTTGAGAAGATAAATAAAATTGATAAACCATTAGTCAGACTCATGCAGATAAATAGGGAGAAGACTCAAATCAATACAATTAGAAATGAAAAAGGAGAAGTAACAACTGACACTGCAGAAATACAAACGATCATGAGAGATTACTACAAGAAACTCTATGCCAATAAAATGGACAACCTGGAAGAACTGGACAAATTCTTAGAAATACACAACCTGCCAAGACTGAATCAGGAAGAAATAGAAAATATGAACAGACCAATCACAAGCACTGAAATTGAAACTGTGATTAAAAATCTTCCAACAAAGAAAAGCCCAGGACCAGATGGCTTCACAGGCAAATTCTGTCAAACATTTAGAGAAGAGCTAACACCTATCCTTCTCAAACTCTTCCAAAATATAGCAGAGGGGGGAACACTCCCAAACTCATTCTACGAGGCCACCATCGCCTTGATACCAGCACCAGACAAGGATGTCACAAAGAAAGAAAACTACAGGCCAATATCACTGATGAACATAGATGCAAAAGTCCTCAACAAAATACTAGCAAACAGAATCCAACAGCACATTAAAAGGATCATACACCATGATCAAGTGGGGTTTATTCCAGGAATGCAAGGATTCTTCAATATATGCAAATCCATCAATGTGATAAACCATATTAACAAATTGAAGGAGAAAAACCATATGATCATATCAATAGATGCAGAGAAAGCTTTTGACAAAATTCAACACCCATTTATGATAAAAACCCTGCAGGGGTTTTCCTACAGGGAACTTTCCTCAACATAATAAAGGCCATATATGACAAGCCCACAGCCAACATCATCCTCAATGGTGAAAATCTGAAAGCATTTCCATTAAGATCAGGAACAAGACAAGGTTGCCCACTCTCACCACTCTTATTCAACATAGTTTTGGAAGATTTGGCCACAGCAATCAGAGAAGAAAAGGAAATAAAAGGAATCCAAATCAGAAAAGAAGAAGTAAAGCTGTCACTGTTTGCAGATCACATGATACTATACATAGAGAATCCTAAAGATGCTACCAGAAAACTACCAGAGCTAATCAATGAATTTGGTAAAGTAGCAGGATACAAAATTAATGCACAGAAATCTCTGGCATTCCTATACACTAATGATGAAAAACCTGAAAGTGAAATCAAGAAAATACTCCCATTTATCATTGCAACAAAAAGAATAAAATATCTAGGAATAAACCTACCAAAGGAGACAAAAGACCTGTATGCAGAAAATTTTAAGACACTGATGAAAGAAATTAAAGATGATACAAATAGATGGAGAGATATACCATGTTCTTGGATTGGAAGAATCAACACTGTGAAAATAACTCTACTACCCAAAGCAATCTATAGATTCAATACAATCCCTATCAAACTACCACTGGCATTTTTCACAGAACTAGAAGAAAAAATCTCACAATTTGTATGGAAACACAAAAGACTCCAAATAGCCAAAGCAATCTTGAGAACGAAATACGGAGCTGGAGGAATCAGGCTCCCTGACTTCAGACTATACTACAAAGCTATAGTAATCAAGACAGTATGGCACTGACACAAAAACAGAAAGATCAATGGAACAGGATAGAAAGCCCAGAGATAAACCCATGCACATATGGACACCTTATCTTTGTAAAGGTGGCAGGAATGTACAGTGGAGAAAGGACAGCCTCTTCAATAAGTGGTGCTGGGAAAACTGGACAGGTACATGTAAAAGTATGAAATCTGATCATTCCCTAACACCATACACAAAAATTAGCTCAAAATGGATTAAAGACCTAAATGTAAGGCCAGAAACTATCAAACTCTTAGAGGAAAACATAGGCAGAACACCCTATGACATAAATCACAGCAAGATCCTTTCTGACCCACCTCCTAGAGAAATGGAAATAAAGACAAAAATAAACAAATGGGACCTAATGAAACTTCAAAGCTTTTGCACAGCAAAGGAAACCATAAACAAGACCAAAAGACAACCCTCAGAATGGGAGAAAATATTTGCAAATGAAGCAACTGACAAAGGATTAATTTCCAAAATTTACAAGCAGCTCAATAACGAAAAAACAAACAACACAATCCAAAAATGGGCAGAAGACCTAAATAGACATTTCTCCAAAGAAGATATACAGACTGCCAACAAACACATGAAAAAATGCTCAACATCATTAATCATTAGAGAAATGCAAATCAAAACTACAATGAGATATCATCTCACACCAGTCAGAATGGCCATCATCAAAAAATCTAGAAACAATAAATGCTGGAGAGGGTGTGGAGAAAAGGGATCACTCTTGCACTGCTGGTGGGGATGTGAATTGGTTCAGCCACTATGGAGAACAGTATGGAGGTTCCTTAAAAAACTACAAATAGAACTACCATATGACCCAGCAATCCCACTACTGGGCATATACCCTGAGAAAACCATAATTCAAAAAGAGTCATGTACCAAAATATTCATTGCAGCTCTATTTACAATAGCCAGGAGATGGAAACAACCTAAGTGTCCATCATCGGATGAATGGATAAAGAACATGTGGCACATATATACAATGGAATATTACTCAGTTATAGAAAGAAACGAAATTGAGCTATTTGTAATGAGCTGGATGGACCTAGAGTCTGTCATACATAGTGAAGTAAGTCAGAAAGAGAAAGACAAATACCGTATACTAACACATATATACGGAATTTAAGAAAAAAAAAACTGTCATGAAAAAACTAGGGGTAAGACAGGAAGAAAGACAGAGACCTGCTAGAGAATGGACTTGAGGATATGGGGAGGGGAAAGAGTAAGCTGTGAGAAAGTGATAGAGAAAGGCATGGACATACATACACTACCAAATATAAGGTAGATAGCTAGTGGGAAGCAGCCACGTAATACAGGGAGGTCAGCTCGGTGCTTTGTGACCACCTAGAGGGGTGGGAAAGGGAGGGTGGGAGGGAGGAAGACGCTAGAGGGAAGAGATATGGGAACATATGCATATGTATAACTGATTCACTTTGTTATAAAGCAGAAACTAACGCACCATTGTAAAGCAATTATACTCCAATAAAGATAAAAAAAAAGACACAATCAACCGAGTGAAAAGGGAGAAAATAATTGCAAATTATGTATCTGATAAGGACTAATATCCAAAATATATTAGTTATTTAACTCATATAACTCAAAAACAACAAAAAAAGCAACCTGATTTAAAATGGTCAAAGGACTTGAATAGACATTCTCCAAAGAAGATATACCAATGACCAATACGTGCATGAAAAGATGTTCAACATCATTAATCATTAGAGAAATGCAAATCAAAACCACAATGAAATACCATCTCATGTCAACTAGGAGGGTTACTATCAAAAAAAGCAGAAAATAATGTGTTGATAAAGACGTAGAGGAATTGGAACCCTTGCGCACTATTGGTGGAAATGTAAAATGGTGCAGCCACTATGGAAAATAGTATGGTGTTTCTTCAGAAAATTAAAAAGAGAACTACCCTACCATCACTATGTATCATCTTGGTACATACACAAAAGAATTCAAAGAAGGGTCTCAAAGAGATATTTGTACATTCATGTTCATAGCATTATGCACAAAAGCCAAAGACGGAAGCAACCCAAATATCTATTGACAGACCAATGGGTAAACAAAGTATGGTATATTCTAGAATATTATTCAGCCTTAAACAGAAAGGAAATTCTGACACATGCTACAACATGAATGAACCTTGAAGAACTCATGCTAAGTGAAATAAGTCAGAAACAAAAGGGTATTGTATCATTTCACTTATATGAGGTACCTAGAGTAGCCAAATTGATAGAGACAGGAAGTAGAATGGCAGTTACCAGGGGCTGCAGGGACGGGAGAATGGGAGCTTTTGTTTAATGGGTACAGAGTTTCAGTCTTGCAAGATGAAAAAAGTTCTGGAGGTGGATGGTGGTGAGGTTTGCACAATAATGTGAATATACTTAATGCCACTGAACTTTAACCTTAGAAATGATTAAGATGGTAAATTTTATATGTATTTGACCACAACTTAAAAGTAAAATTTTAAAAAGATATTTTAAATATAAAAAAAAAGATGGAATGGTTCGCTGTGTACCTGCATTTAACTGTATTAATTTATTTCTTTACTTAGATATTTAAAAATAATATTCCAAACAAAGAAAGAGCAAAAGTTATAGAAATAAAGGAGACAGAAAACATGAATAATTCACCATATTATTAATGTCTCACAGTATTTGAATTAACAGTCTTTAAAAAAACATGTGAATTCCTGACTTCTTAAACACAATAATAAAAATAATCCTGCAAAAAACTTATTGAAAATTGGGTTGTTATCTCTGGAATACATTGTTTTTGCCATTCCCAGGTGAGAAGGCTGTTACAAAAACAGCAGTTCCTTGGTGTAGTGGTGAGAATTCCAAGCAATAAAATGTACCTTCCATTCAACATTGCTTCCAATCTACAAAGCACAAGCAAAAATTATGGAGGTTGAGAAAGAAAATCTTAGTATAATGTTAAATGGTAAAAGCTTACATAACATTCACCATAGTTAGTCACTATACAACTGATATCACCAGAAGAGTTACACTGACTATTTGGAACATGGTAATATACAGATTAATTTTTTTAATAAGACATTAATTTCAGAGTTCCCCAGAGCACACGCCTCAGAACCATGCATTACAAGCAGGATCTCTCTTATACACATTTGAAACACACTGAGGGCAGAAGTCATGAAATCCATATAAAAATGCAAGAATTTTAAACATGATTTCACATCTAAAAATGTTTATTATTATATATTATAATATATATTATTATTATAATTGAATCCAGCAATCAAATGTATATGAAAGTTGTTCTTCACATGATAGGAGGAAAAAGAGACACAACTAAACAACCGTTGAAAACTTAAGACTGGGTTGGCAAGCAGATTAAAATGTATTGTGAAGACATTCCAAAATATAGTACCTATGCTTCAACTTCCATGTAACTGTTTCACTTAATGTAGAAATGAAGAATAAAAACCCATGAAACCTGTGATCTCTTTGAGTTTTGACCATCTAACTGCCCTAAAGAGACTGTTACTCAGAAGATTCCAGCAGCTCAGACAAACATGTATAAGCATAAACATACCCACATTTTCCGCACTCATGTGCTGGTTCTCTAGAGTCTGTTTACTAAGTATGTAAATAATGCTGCCAGGTGAGCACTCAGAGAGTTTCACTATTATCCCAACACTGTAGAAGTACAGACCTCTGCCTAATTCAGTTTATCGAACACATGCACATTGGTGAGCTTTCAAATACAACAGTTCCTGTTGGTACCTCACAGCTGAACAAACTCAACACTCCTTCCACATATTTTGCACAGGGTGGGTATCTGTGCTGGACCTCAGTTTCCCAGAACTGATTAGGTCACGCATTTTGTTCAGATTTTCTGAGATCAATAATTACAGTCATCATCAATCCAATGACATTATTAAAAGGGTTACTTTGAGGCTCAGTTAAGAAACAGACCAAGCACTCAGGAGTTCATCACCCATGGACTCACTGACCTATCATATTCAGTCATAGAGGCCATATATTACATATACTTCCCAAGGCTCCAAGGCTGACTAGCATAGTCAAAGACTTACTGTTATTGAAATATTACATTACCCCTACGAGAAATGTCAGTATTTCCAGGACAAAATGCTTACCAGTTTGAGAATGGACCTTAAGGATGGAAAGGCAGACTTATTCTGAATCCTGTCCTTTATGTCACCTCTCTTTCATATGAAACACAGTACTTGATCCATGCTGCATGTAGGAATAAAATAAAATGTGGAAAGATGAGAAGTAAATGTGTCCATTGGTCTGCCAGGCACAAGATGGTAGAGTTCACAAATGTACCCCTACATTAAATAAAATAATGTATTTCTCTCCTGAAATATTTCTGAAGTTATTCCAATAATATTAATTGTGTTAATCTCTACCCTCCATCAGAGCAAATATTGTCCAGTATTTTCTGCCACCAGATAATCAGATGTTTATAGACAATTATAAAATTTACTTCCTATAATTTATGCAACCAGGTTAACTTTCAAATACCATAGTCACTATTGGTAATACTTCTTGATCAACTGAATTCCCTCCATTTTTTGCCTAGTATAGTGCCTTGTGCTGGACATCAACTCACAGAAGTAATTTTGTCAGTCATTTCATTCAGACTCCTCTGAGATCCATTTCTGAAGTCATCATCAATACAGGTACATTTGTAGAAGAACATTAAACGTGAGATATGTGGCAGAGACTGAGCACTCAGGATTCCAACACCCTCAGACACAATGACCTGCAGTTTTAAATCACAGAGACCAATCATCACAGTCAATGACCTAGTCTCACAGTTGACTAGCTTGGCCAGAGTTTTATTATCATTGGAATGTTACAATGCTCTAATGTCAGTATTCTCAGGACAAAATACTTACCAGTGTGAGAATTCCCACTGGACTGTGAGGTTTGGATGGCAGATTTAGTCATGATATTCTCCATCATTTCACTTCTCAAGGTGAAAAAAATTAGTTCTTTCATAAAAAAACAAGTGCTGATTCTAAGTTGAACTACAAAAATAGAGCAAAAGTGAGCAAAGATTTGTAACCCATTCACTGATCAGTTGGCCTAGGAGTCCCTACACTGCAGGTATTCTCATTTAGTTAGCCTCGAAGATGTCTAGAGGAGAGAAACTCTTTCTGTATCTAAAAAGGCTAAAAACCGGGTGACAAAGGTCAGGTCATCCCATGTTATTGAGCAGCCTTAATTAAGAGGAACTATTCATTTCTGTATGCTGGAGTCTCCCTTACCCCAGTGAGAGCCTTAGGTAACCCAGTCTAGAAAAAACCTTCCAACACCTTATACAGGACTAGTAGGAGCTATGTGAATGTCCAGCAAAACCAAAGAAACCAAGGGATCAAAACAGCACCAAATCGGCTCTGACAATCAGACTGCAATTGAAACCACACCCTAGAAAAATGTGATAAGACATTGAAATAAACCAACACAGGGATCATGGAACTAAAATAAAAAATTAAATAGAAATCAGGTATCCTAATATAATATGAAAAACTGCCCAATAGAGATGCAAATAGACATTATCATACTAAGTGAAGTAAGTCAGAAAGAGAAAGACAAATACAGTATGATATCACTTATACATAGAATCTAAATTATGGCACAAATGAACCTATCTACAAAACAGAAACAGACTCATAGACATAGAGAACAGACTTGTGGTTGCCAAGGGGGATGGGAGGAGAAAGAAGGATGGACTGTGAGTTTGGGGTTCGTAGACACAAACAATTACATTTAGAATGGATAAACAACAAGGTCCTAATATATAGCATGGGGAACTATATACAATATGCTATGATAAACCATAATGGAAAAGAATATAAAAAAAGAATGTGTATGTGTGTATAACAGAGTCACTTTGCTGTACAGCAGAGATAGTTACAACATTGTTTATCAACTATGCTTCAATTTAAAAAAACCCTGCCTGGGCTTCCCTGGTGGCGCAGTGGTTGAGAGTCTGCCTGCCAATGCAGGGGACATGGGTTCGTGCCCCGGTCCGGGAAGATCCCACATGCCGTGGAGCGGCTGGGCCCGTGAGCCATGGCTGCTGAGCCTGCGCTTCCGGAGCTTGTGCTCCGCAACGGGAGAGGCCACAACAGTGAGAGGCCCATGTACCGTAAAATAAAAATAAAAATAAAAAAACCCTGCCTAATAGGAATGAAAAAATCACACTATACAAGAAAAATAATCATGAACAGAATGCGACCAGAAAATCAATGAAGGAAACAAAAGCTTAAAAATGCAGTTATAGAAAAAATATTAAAATACTGATGAACAAATTTTACAGTGTAAATAAAAAATACCTTAAAATAAAAAAAAATAATCTCCAGTAAATAATATGAATTGTAAATAAACAAATAAATAACTGAAATACAAATTAACCTATATAATAAATATGAAAATCTCACCAGATAGGTTCACTATTAGAGCTGACAAAACAGGAAAAATATTAAGAGAAATTAGTGTGGATCAATAGATAAAAATCATTTTAAAACCAGAAAATAAAATCTAAGAAACAAATCCTAATAACAATCTGTGTGATTAAAAAGAAAAGATTGCTAGATATTAAATAACTCATTAAAAAAGAATACTAATCAACTAAAGGTTAAAAATACAGAAGTTGTAGGACAAACATATAAAAGCATGAATTCAGAATTTAAAAAATTCTACAGTTAAAACACTGTAATCAAAAAGGTAGCTGGAAATAAAATGTAAAACTAAAAAGTTCAATTATATAATAACATTTCAGGAAAATATGAAAGCAAAAAATGAAAGAAGGTGTACCTGACACAGCACTGAGAAATATTTAGCTGTAGTTTATTAATTTAAAAAATATCTAGGGACTTCCCAGGCAGTCCAGTGGTAAAGACATTGCCTTCCAATGCAGGGGGTGGGGGTTCGATCCCTGGTTAGGGACATAGGATCCCACATGCCTCGTGGCCAAGAAAAATAAAAAATAGACAGAAGCAATATTGTAACAAATTCAATAAAGACTTTAAAAACGGTCCATATTAAAAAAAAAGAGGAAAAATAGAAGACTATGACAATGACATTATAAGGACAAATAAATAACAAAATAAGGTCAAAAAAGACACTATCCCCTATGAACACACAGGGTCTATTAAAATTCTTGATGGAAACCATTTGAAAATGTAAAACGTAGTCTCTGAAAAAAACAAACAAAACAACACTGTCTGAAGAAAATGGCAACTTTATCACAATATAACACATATAATAAAATTCAAGGAAAAAACTGGCTAATGACAAAAGATGAATATTTACTATAAAAAATAATCATGATTAACAAAGCTAGAATAAATTAGTTTGCTGGGACACATTACAAAAAGAATGGAAAAACTGTAAGGATATAAGATAAAAAGTCAACAAACCACTTGGACCTGGCTCACTTAGCTAGGTAAGGGGAACTAACGAGCACAGTTCCATATGAAATTAAAGCCAAGCCAGAGTCTCTTCATTTGGACAACACGGACAGCTAATGGCATAGGAGCCATTCCGATGCCCAAAGTTGCGGGACAAAACCCTTGCAGCAACTGGGTAACTTGCCGTGGTGCTTTGCACTTTCACACTCTGGGTCTGTCAGTGCCATGACCTCGGAGAAACCATGAGACCCTGGTCCTCCAGAACTAACGTATATCCCACAGCCGCACAAAGAGAGAACCGAGACAACAGCATGGATTCTTGAAATGGCATGACTCCTCTGGCCTGAGACCAGGAATGCCAGAGGACACAGGCTCGCTGCACCAGTGGGTGGCAGGACGAAATGACCCCCGTATCACACATCCTCTCCTGCCCTTAAACCTACTGTAGCCTTTCCTTGGCAGCCGACTCCCTTGTTTCTGCATGGAGGCGCCCAATAACATCCGGGAAGAGTTATAAGCCTCAGGGAATGCTATGCAGGCTGGGTACAGAAAAGACATTGGGCTGTCTTGAGGAACACTCTCACATCTTCAACACAGGGGGACCATGGCAAAAAGGGGACAAAATACCCCCCGGCCTCCAAATCGGGCCCCATGAGAAGACACCATACTATGCCACGAAGGCAAACATTTGACGGCACAGGGACCAGTCATGAAGCAAATTGACAAAGGAGAGGCAAAGGGTGGGATGATCCACAAAATTGCACCTCGTATTTCTTCCTTACATGTGCCTCCAACGCGCCTGAGAGCATCACAAAGGAATGGACTATGTCCACTGTCGATCAACACACCCACCAGTAAACCTGTGGGATTAGCCAACTATCTCACGTGTATTTCCCATTCGCCTTGCTTTCTCTCTGGGCCAGGATCCAAACACCACACGGCAAGGTGTCAGAGCCACCCCTCACCACAGAAGGTTGATTTCACCAGGAATTGCCTAAGGCATTTTTGAACCCCTCCATAAACAAGAAACAAGAGGGATACAACCCAAGGAGGAGCCATCAGCTTGGCCCAACTCCCAGAGACACTGGCCCACTTGATTTCCCCCGATCATCAGGAGAAACTTTAACTGCATCCGGTCGCCCAAGCAGAACATGACAAAGAAGCCTGGCATAGGCCAGGACTCCTTCTCTGACCCTGAGCATACAGACTTCTATTTCTTTGAGGGCACAAGGCAACGACCAGGGGGTGGGGGAGGCCTGTAGAACTCAATTGCAGGTGATAGGCCCACCAATGGCTCACACTTCCTCTCCCTCCTGCATGCTGAACCACGGTAGGGGACAGCAGTCATGGCTAGACAAAGGCGCCCAGAGACGGCATGCTATCCCTAGCCTTCCCACTTGGATGGGCATCCCAGGCTCCTTTCCCAATTGCTCTTCTCCCCACAAGAAGACCACCACCCTCAAATTGAACAACGAGGCTGTGGACACCCATGTCAGCAAATGCAGTGTGAACCTCTCCCTACTTTCCTTTTGGGAGCCACGTGCTGGACCTCAGTTCCAATGAGGAGACGGTAGGGATTTCTCACTCATTTTGTTCAGATTTCCAAGGAATGCATCTGTGGGAGTGATCAGCGATCCAGGCACATGCTCAAACGCTGAACATGCAAAGTTGTAGCCTCCACCATGGGACGGCCAGCGAGCTCAATCATGTCAGCATTCGGGAGTGGCCAGAGCAAAGCCATGGGGCAGGTAGTGCAACCAAGTCTCAGGGCATCGAAGCTGGTGTTCCCCAGGAAAAGACCAGAGGTGAGGGTGTAGTCCCAGTGCACAAGTTCCCCTGGCCAAACATCTAGGTTTCAGCAAAGAAGTGCTGCTTACCGCCACAAGGGTTAAACCAGAATCCTTACGGACTGCACGCCAACACCCCTCCAAGACTCCTACACCACACCTTGCCTTTCTGCATCGTCCTCACTTCGCCGGGTATCACGGATTATATGGAGGGCTCCAGGCTGCTGCTGGCATTCGTTCCCTGGCATTCCACCTGGCTCGGGGTGAGAGAACACACGTATGCTTGAGGATGGTGCACAGGCACACCAAGGGAAAGGGCGATACCACCTAGGGATGTGCATTCTATCTCGCCTAAACATTTCATTTGCTGCCCATCTTGTCTGTGTATCAGCAGCCAAATGTGAATGCATCGGGATGTGGACGCCTGCAGAGCATGCAGACATCAGGACAAAGAGCGCCACTGTCCAACAACCCCCTGCTCTCGGGCCCTGCAATTCCTCTCCTGAGCTCTCCTCTCTCCGACACAGGAAAAGGATGTCATCCTGAACACCAGAGACACCCTCAGGGGAACTGGGCTCCCTCAGCCTAAGAGCCACTGCCCTCTAGGGAAACACACCTGCTCTAGGAACATACACTTCCGCACAACTGACTCGCCATCAAGTGGAAACAGGGTCCCTGTGATCTTCCACAAGGGAATGGCCATGACTGAAAGTGATGACCTCCATCAAAAGGGGTTCCTCAGGCCTCAGGACAAAGGGCACTGAGGCACCGCTGGACTGAACAAGGGTGAACAGCAGCAGGCATGCTTCCTGGTCTCCAGCCAAGCCAGAGGACCTTCACTTGGACCACACAGAGAGCAAATGGCATCAGAGCCAATTTGATGCCCAAAGGTGCAGCAAAAGACCTTTGCAGCACCTGGGTAACTTGCCATGGCGCCTTGTACTTTCACAATTTGGGCCCGTCAGTGCCATGTCCTCAGAGATACCATGACACCAGGTCCTCCAGAACCAACGTGTCACCAAGAGTCGTACAACAAGAGAACTCAGCCAACATCCTGGACCCTTGAACAGCCATGACTTCTCTGACCTGAGGCCAGGCATGCCGGAGACCACAGGTTCACCGCACCAGTGGGTGGCAGGATAAAATGATCCCTGCACTCCACATCCTCTCCTGCCCTTAAACCTGTAGCCTTTCCTTGGCAGCCGACTCCCTTGTTTCTGCATGGTTGTGCTCAATGACCTCCGGGAAGAGCTCCAATCCTCAGGGAACGCTATGTGGGCCGGGTATAGAAACGATGCTGGGCTGTCCTGAGGAACACCTTCATATCTTCAACACAGGGGGAACGTGGCCAGACAGGGACAAAACACACCACGGCCTCCAAATTGGCCCCCATGAGAAGACACAATACTGTGCCGGGAAGGCAACCATTCGCTGGCACAGTGACCTGCCATGAAGCAAATCAACAAAGGAAAGGAAAAGGGTGGGGTGGTCCACGAACATGCACCCTTAATCCTTTTCTACACATGCCTCCAAATGTGCTGGAAGGCATCCCAAAGGAGTTCCAGGAACCCTATGGCCACCATCAATCTATCTACCACCAGTAAAACTTGCAGGCTTAGCCAGTCTTCGCACGTGTGTTTCCTGCTCACCTTGCCTTTCTCTCTCTGCCAGCATCGAAATATCTCACCGCAAGGTTCCAGAGCCACCCCTCACCAGAGAAGCTTGATTTTCCTGGTAATTACCTAAGGCATTTTCCAGCCCCTCCACACGTAACACACAAGAGGGACACAACTTGAGGAGGAGCTATCAGCTTGGCCCAAGTCCGGGACAGTGGCCCATTTTTTAAAAAAATTATTTATTTATTTATTTTGGCTGCATTGGGTCTTTGTTCTGTGTGAGGGCTTTCTATAGTTGTGGCAAGTGGGGGCTACTCTTCACTGTGGTAAGCAGACTTGTCATTACAGCGGCTTCTCTTGTTGTGGAGCACGGGCTCTAGGCACATGGCTTCAGTAGTTGTAGCATGTGGTCTCAGTAGTTGTGGCTCGCGGGCTCTAGAGCGTAGGCTCAGTAGTTGTGATGCATGACTTAGTTGCTCTGAAGCATGTGGGATCTTCCCGGACAAGGGATCGAACCGGTATACCCTGCATTGGCCAGCAGATTCTTAACCCCTGCACCACCAGGGAAGCCCAACAGGGGCCCGTTTACTATCCCCGATCAGCAGGAGAAACCGAAACTGCATCCCATCTACCAAGGAGCCTGGCGTAGGCCAGGACTCCTGCTCTGACCCTGAGCGCAGAGACTTCTGCTTCCTTGAGGGCACAAGGCAATGACCAGGGGGCGGGAGAGGCCTGTAGAACTCAATGGCAGGCCATAGTACCGCCAATGGCTCATGCTTCCTCTCCCACCAGAAGGCTGAACTGTGGCAGGGAACAGCAGTCCTGGCTAGACTCAGGTGCTCAGAGATGGCATGCTGTCCCTAGCCTTCCCACGTGGAAGGGAATCCCAGGCTCCTTCCCAATGGCTCTTTCCCCACAAGAAGCCTGCCACCCTCAAACTGAACAAAGTTGCTGCAGCTGCCCACGGTAGCAAATATAACATGAACCTCTCCTTATTTTTCCTTTGGGAGCCATGTGCTGGACTTCAGTTTCAATGAGGAGACTGTAGGGATTGCCCACTCATTTTGTTCAGATTTCCAGGGAATGAATTTATGGGAGTGATCATCGATCGAAGCACCTGCTCAAAGCCTGGACATGCAAAGTCGCAGCCTCCACCACCGGCGGCCAGCGAGCTCAATCATGTCCACAGTCAGGAGTAGACAGAGCCGAGCCACGGAGCAGGAAGTGCAGCCACATCGCAGGACATTGGAGCTCGGTGCCATGGGAAAAGCCCAGAAGGTGAGAGTGTAGTCCCAGTGCACAAGTCCCCATGGCGAAACATCTAGGTTTCGGCAAAGAAGTTCCACTTACTGCCACAAGGTTTCCACCAGGAAGCTCAAGGACTTCACGCCAACACCCCTACGACACTCCTTCACCTTGCCTTGCCTCGCCTTGCCACACTGTCCTCACTTCACTGGGTATCATGGACTATCCAGAAGGCCCCACGCTGCTGCCGCCATTCATTAACTGGCACTCCACCTGGCTCGGGGTGAGAGAACACACGCACGGTTGAGGATGGTGCATGGGTGCACAGAGGGACAGAGCGTACCACCCAGTGATGTGTGCTCTATCTTGCCTCAACATTTCATTTGCTGCCCAGCTTGTCTGTGTGCCCACAGCCAAACATGAATGCATCATGAGGCAGACGGCTTCAGAGCACGTGGCCATCAGCAAAAAGAGCACCGCTGTCCATCAACCCCCTGGTACAGGCCCTGCAATTCCCCTCCTGAGCGACCTCCCCGCAGACACAGCATAAGGATGTCATCCTGAACTGCTGAGACACCCTCAGGGGAACTGGGGCCCCACCAACTTACAGTCACTGCCAACCAGGGGAACACACCTGCTCTTGGCACATACGCTTCCTCACATTGCACTCCCCTTCAAGGGGAAACGTGGTCGCTGCAATCTTCCACAAGGGAAGGGCCCTTGGCCGAATTCGACGACCTCCATTAAAAGTGGCTCGAAGGGACCTGTGACAAAGGGCACCTGAGGAACCCCTGGACTGACCAAGGGAGACTCACCAGCAGGCATGCTTCCTGGTCTCCAGCCAAGCCAGAGGCCCTTCCCTTGTACCACACGCAAAGCTAATGGCACCGGAGCAATTCCAATGCCCAAAGTTGAGGGTCAAACCCTTGCAGCAACTGGGTAACTGACCGCAGCACCATGCACTTTCGGACTCTAGGCCCATCAGTGACCTTGGAATAAGCGTGAGACCCTGGACCTCCAGAACCAATGTGTCACCCACAGTTGCACAACGAGAGAACCCAGCCATGAGCCAGGACCCTTGAAACGACATGACTTCTCTGGCCTGAGGCCAGGCACGCTGGAGACCATAGGGTTGCTGCACCAGCGAGTGGCAGGACAAACTAACACCTGCACCACACATCCTCTCCTGCCCTTAAACCTGTAGCCTTTCCTTGGCCACCGACTCCCTTGTTTTGTGCATGGTTGCACCAAATGACCTCCAGGAAGAGCTCCAAACCTCAGAGAACGCTATGTGGACCGGGCATAGAAATGATGCTGGGCTCTCCTGAGGAACACCTTCGTATCTTCAACACATGGGGGAACGTGGAAAGACACGGACAAAACACCCCACGGCCTCCAAATCGGCCCCCACGAGAAGACACAATACTGTGCCGCGAAGGCAACCATTCGCTGGACCAGTGACCTGCCATGAAGCAAATCAACAAAGGAGAGGAAAAGGGGGGGATTGTCCATGAACATGTACCCGTAATCCTTTCCTACACGTGTCTGCAAATATGCCTGAAGGCATCCCAAGGAGTTCTGGGAACCTAAAGGCCACCATCAATCTATCCACCTATGAGTAAACCTGTGGGTTTAGCCAACACTCTCACGTGTATTTCCCACTCGCCTTGCCTTTCTCTCTCCACCAGGATCCAAATGCCTCACAGCAAGGTGCCAGACCACCCCTCACCAAAGAAGCTTGATTTCCCAGGGAATTGCCTAAGGCATTTTCCAGCCCCTCTACACACAACACACAAGTGGGACACAACCCGAGGAGGAGCCAAGGGCTTGGCCAGACTCTGGGGAACAGTGGCCCATTTGATTTCTCCCCATCATCAGAAGAAACCTAAACTGCATCCTGTCTCCAAAGCAGAACATGACACAGAAACCAGGCCTAGGACAGGACTCCTGCTCTGACCCTGATTGCAGAGACTTGTGTTTCCTTGAGGGCATGAGGCAATGACCAGAGGGCAGGGGAGGCCTATAGAACTCAATGGCAGGCCAGAGATCCACCAATGGCTCACACTTCCACACCCACCTGCATGCTGAACCGCAGAAGGGGACAGGAGACCTGGCTAGACTCAGGGGTCCAGAGTCATCAAGCCGTCCCCAGCATTCCCATGTGGATGGACATCCCTTGTTCATTTCCAAATGGCTCTTTCCTCATGAGGAGGCCACCACCCTCAATGTGAACAACGTGGTTGCAGATGCCCAAGGTCGCAAATGCAGTGTGAACCTCTCTGTAATTTTCTTTTGGGAGCCACGTGCTGGACCTCAGTTCCAATAAGGAGACAGTAGAGATTGCTCACTCATTTTGTTCAGATTTCCAGGGAATGCATTTATGGGAGTCATCATTGATCCAAGCACCTGCTCAAAGGCTGGATGTGCAAAGTTGCAGCCTCCACCGTGGGAGGGCCAGTGAGCTCAATCATGTCAGCAGTCAGGAGTGGCTAGAGCCGAGCCATGGGGAAGGAAGTGCACCCAAGTGTCGGGGCATTGGAGCTTGGGTGCCCCTGGAAAAGCCAAGAAGGTGAGGGTGTAGTCTTGGTGCACAAGTACCTGTGGCCAAAAATCTACGTTACTGCAAAGAAGTTCTGCTTACTGCCACAAGGTTTCCATAAGGAACCTCAAGGACTTCACGCCAACAGCCCTCCAAGACTCCTTCACCTTGCATCACCTTGCCGCACTGTCCTCACTTCACTGGGTATCACGGACTATACGGAGGGTGCCATGCTGCTGCTGGCATTCATTCCCTGGCACTCCACCTGGCTTGAGGTAAAAGAACACATGCACTTTTGAGGATGGTGCACGGGTGCACAGAGGGAAAGGGCGATACCACCCAGTGATGTGCACTCTTTCTCACCTCAACATTAAATTTGCTGCCCATCTTGCCTGTGTGTCTGCAGCCAATCGTGAATGCATCGTGGTGCAGACACCTTCAGAATGTGCGGCCATTAGCACAATGAGTGCTGCCATCCATTAACCCCCAGTACGGCACTGCAATTCCCCTCGTGAGTGACCTCCACACTGACACAGCAAATGGATGTCATCTTGAACGCCCCAGAAAACCTCAGGGGAAATGGGATCCCTCAGCCTAAGAGCCACTGCCCTCCAAGAGAACAAACCCACTCTTGGCATATAGGTTTTCACTTAATGGACTCGCCCTGAATGGGAAATGTCGGCCCTGAGATATTCCATAAGGGAACGGCCTTGAGCCTAATGTGATGACCTCCATTAAAAGCGGCTCATAGTGACCCATGACAAAGGGCACCTAAGGAACCCCTGGACTGACCAAGGGGGACTCAAGAGCAAGCATAGTTCCAGGCCTCCTGACAAGCCAGAGGAGCTTCCCTTGGACAACAGGCAAAGCTAATGGCATAGGAGCCATTCAGAGGCCCAAATTACCAGGGCAAACCCTTGTTGCTGTGGTGCCTTGCACTTTCACACTATGGACCCGTCAGTGAAAACACCTTGGAGAAGATGTGAGACCCACGTCCTCCAGAAGCAACAGGTCACACACAGGGGTGAAATGAGAGAACCAGCCAACAGCCTGGACACTTGAACCTGCATAACTGGTCTGGCGTGAGGCCAGCCACACTGGAGAAAAAAGGCTGGCAGCACAAGCGGGCGGCTGGACAAAATGACCCCGACACCACACACCATATCCTGCGCATAAAACTGTAGACTTTCCTTGGCAGCCGACTCCCTTGTTTCCACATGGTTGCGCCCAGTGACCTCCGGGAAGAGCTGCAAACCTCAGGGAACGCTATGTGGGCCAGGTTTAGTAAAGATGTTGGGCTGGTCTCAGGAACACCCTCACACCTTCAACACAGGGGGAACGTGGACAGACAGGGACAAAACACCCCACGGCCTCCAAATCAGCCCCCATGAGAAGACACCATACTGTGCCACAAAGGCAACCATTCACTAGCATAGGGACCCGCCATGAAGTAAATCGACCAAGGAGGGGAAA
>NW_020837994.1:0-52336 GCF_003676395.1 Aethalodelphis obliquidens
AGTAATAGGAACATACATATCGATAATTACCTTAAACGTGAATGGATCAAATGCTCCAACCAAAAGACACAGGCTCGCTGAATGGATACAAAAACAAGACCCGTATATATGCTGTCTACAAGAGACCCATTTCAGACCTAGGGACACACACAGACTGAAAGTGAGGGGATGAAAAAATATATTCCATGCAAATGAAAATCAAAAGAAAGCTGGAGTAGCAATACTCATATCAGATAAAATAGATTTTAAAATAAAGAATGTTACAAGAGACAAGGAAGGACACTACATAGTGATCAAGGGATCAATCCAAGAAGATATAACAATTATAAGTATATATATATACCCAACATAGGAGCACCTCAATATATAAGGCAACTGCTAACAGCTATAAAAGAGGAAATCGAGAGTAACACAGTAATATTGGGACACTTAAACACCACACTTACACCAATGGAGATCATCCAGACAGAAAATTAATAAGGAAACACAAGCTTTAAATGACACAAGAGACCAGATAGATTTAATGGATATTTATAAGACATTCCATCCAAAAACAGCAGATTACACGTTTCTTCTCAATGGCACATGGAACATTCTCCAGGATAGATCACATCTTGTGTCACACATAAAGCCTCAGTAAGTTTAAGAAAACTGAAATCATATCAAGCAGCTTTTCCGACCACAATGCTATGAGATTAGAAATCAATTACAAGGAAAAAAACATAAAAAACACAAACACATGGAGGCTAAACAATACGTTACTAAATAACCAAGAGATCACTGAAGAAATAAAAGAGTAAATCAAAAACTACCTAGAGACAAATGACAACAAAAACATGATGATCCAAAACCTATGGGATGCAGCAAAAGCTGTTCTAAGAGGGAAGTTTATAGCAATACAAGTCAACCTCAAGAAACAAGAAAAATCTCAAATAAACAATGTAACCTCACACCTAAAGGAACTAGAGAAAGAAGAACAAAACCCAAAGTTAGTAGAAGGAAAGAAATCATAAAGATCAGAGCAGAAATAAATGAAATAAAAGCAATAGCAAAGGTCAATAAAACTAAAAGCTGGTTCTTTGAGAAGATAAACAAAAATGATAAACCTTTAGCCAGACTCAAGAAAAAGAGGGAGAGGACTCAAATCAATAAAATTAGAAATGAAAAAGGAGAAGTTGTAACAGACACAACAGAAATACAAAGCATCCTAAGAGACTACTACAAGCAACTCTATGCCAATAAAATGGACAACCTGGAAGAAATGGACAAATTCTTAGAAAGGTATAACCTTCCAAGACTGAACCAGGAAGAAACAGAAAATATGTACAGACCAATCAAAAGTAATGAAATTGAAACTGTGATTAAAAATCTTCCAACAAGCAAAAGTCCAGAACCAGATGGCATCAGAGGTGAATTCTATCAAACACTTAGACAAGAGCTAACACCCAACCTTCTCAAACTCTTCAGAAATTTTCAGGGAAAGGAACACCCCCAAACCAATTCTATGAGGCCACCATCACCCTGATACCAAAACCAGACAAAGATACTGCAGAAAAAGAAAATTAGAGAACAATATCACTGATGAATATAGATGTAAAAATCCTCAACAAAATACTAGGAAACAGAATTGAACAACACATTAAAAGGATCATACACCATGATCAGGTGGGGTTTATCCCAGGGATACAAGGATTCTTCAATATACACAAATCAATCAATCTGATACACCATATTAACAAATTGTAGAATAAAAATATGATCATCCCAAAAGATGCAGGAAAAGCTTTTGACAAAATTCAACACCCATTTATGATAAAAAGTCGCCAAAAAGTGGGCATAGAGGGAATCTACCTCAACATAATATAGGCCGTATATGACAAACCAACAGCAAACATCATTCTCAATGGTGAAAAACTAAAAGCATTTCCTCTAAGATCAGGAACAAGACAAGGATATCCACTCTCACCACTATTATTCAACATAGTTTTGGAAGTCCTAGACACAGCAGTCAGAGAAGAAAAAGAAATAAAAGGAATACAAATTGGAAAAGAAGAAGTAAAATTGTCACTGTTTGCAAATGACACGATACTACACATAGTGAATCCTAAAGGTGCCACCAGAAAACTACTTGAGCTAATCAATGAATTTGGTAAAGTTGCAGGATACAAAATTAATGCACAGAAATCTCTTGCATTCCTATACACTAACAATGAAAGATCAGAAAGAGAAATTAAGGAAACAATTCCATTCACCATTGCAACAAAAAGAATAAAATACATAGGAATGAACCTACCTAAGGAGGTAAAAGACCTGTACTCAGAAAACTATAAGACACTGCTGAAAGAAATCAAAGATGATATAAACAGATGGAGGTATAAACCATGTTCTTGGATGAGAAGGATCAATATTGTGAAAATGACTATACTACCCAAAGCAATCTACAGATTCAATGCAATCCCTATCAAATTACCAGTGGCATTTTGTACAGAACTGGAGCAAAAAAATCTTAAAATTTGTATGGAGACACAAAAGACCCCGAATAGCCAAAGCAGTCTTGAGGGAAATTAAAAGAGCTGGAGGAATCAGACTTCCTGACTTCAGACTATACTACAAAGCTACAGTAATCAAGACTATATGGTACTGGCACAAAAACAGAAATATAGATCAATGGAACAGGATAGAAAGCCCAGAGATAAACCTACGTACCTATGGCTAACTCATCTATGATAAAGGAGGCAAGGATATACAATGGAGAAAAGACAGTCTCTTCAGTAAGTGGTGCTGGGAAAACTGGACAGTTACACATATAAGAATGAAATTAGAACACTCCATAACACCATACACAAAAATAAACTCAAAATGGATTAGAGATCTAAATGTAAGATCAGACACTATAAAACTCTTAGAGGAAAACATAGGCAGATCATTCTATGACATAAATCACAGCAAGATCCTTTTTGACCCACCTCCTAGAGAAATGGGAATAAAAACAAAAATAAACAAATGGGACCGAATGAAACTTAAAAGCTTTTGCACAGCAAAGGAAAACATAAACAAGAGGAAAAGGCAACCCTCAGAATGGGAGAAAATATTTTCAAATGAAGCAAATGATAAAGGATTAATCTCCAAAATTTATAAGCAGCTCATGCAGCTCAATATTAAAAACACAACACAATCCAAAAATGGGCAGAAGACCTAAATAGACATTTCTCCAAAGAAGATATACAGATTGCCAACAAACACATGAAAGGATGCTGAACATCACTAATCATTAGAGAAATGCAAATCAAAACTACAGTGAGGTATCACCTCACAGCAGTCAGAATGGCAATCATCAAAAAATCTACAAACAATAAATGCTGGAGAGGCATTTATTGGAGAAAAGGGAACGCTCTTGCACTGTTGGTGAGAATGTAAATTGATACAGCCACTAGGGAGAACAGTAGGGAGAACAGTTCCTTAAAAAACTAAAAATAGAACTACCATATGACCCATCAATCCAAGTACTGGGCATTTACCCTGAGAAAACCATAATTCAAAAAGAGTTATGTACAACAATGTTCATTGCAGCTCTATTTACAATAGCCAGGACATGGAAGAAACCTAAGTGTCCATCGACAGATGAATGGATAAAGAAGATCTGGCCCATATACAAAATGGAATATTACTCAGCCATAAAAAGAAACAAACAAAACTGAGATATTTGTAGTGAAGTGGATGGACTTAGAGTCTGTCCTACACAGTGAAGTCAGTCAGAAAGAGAAAAACAAATACCGTATGCTAACAGAGATATATGGAATCTAAAGGAAAAAAATGTTTATGAAAAACGTAGGGGCAGGACAGGATTAAGGACACAGACATAGATAAAGGACTTGAGGACATGGGGAGGGGGAAGTGTAAGCTGGGACAAAGTGAGAGAGTGGCACGGACATATATACATTACCAAATGTAACATCAATAGCTACTGGGAAGCAGCCACATAGCACAGGGAGATCAGCTCGGTGCTTTGTGACCACCTAAAGGGGTGGGATACAGAGGGTGGGAGGGAGCAAGAGGGAGGGGATATGGTGATATATGTATATGTATAGCTGATTCACTTTGTTATACAGCAGAGACTAACACTCCATTGTAAAGCAATTATACTCCAATAAAGGTGTAAAAGGAAAAAAAAAAAAGCCCAGAAATAAACCTACACACCTATGGTCAACTAATCTATGACAAAGGAGACAAGACTATACAATGGAGTAAAGACAGTCTCTTCAATCAGTGGTGCTGGGAGAAATGGACAGCTACATGTAAAAGAATGAAAGTAGAACACTCCCTAACACCATACACAAAAATAAATTCAAAATGGATTACAGACCTTAATATAAGAGCCGGACAGTATAAAACTCTTAGAGGAAAACAGGAAGAATACCCTGACATAAATCACAGCAACATCTGTTTTGATCCACCTCCTAGAGTAATGCAATAAAAAACTAAACAAATGGGACCTAATGAAACATAAAAGCTTTTGCAAAGCCAAGGAAACTACAAACAAGACGAAAAGACAACCCTCAGAATAGGCGAAAATATTTGCAAATGAATCGATGGACAAAGGTTTAATCTCCAATATATATAAACAGCTCATGCAGCTCAATATTAAAAACCAAACAACCCAATACAAAAACGGGCAGAAGATCTAAATAGACATTTCTTCTAAGAAGACATTGAGATGGCCAAGACGCACATGAAAAGCTGCTCAACATCACTAATTATTAGAGAAATGCAAATCAAAACTACAATGAGGTATCACCTCACACCTGTTAGAATGGGCATCATAAGAAAATCTACAAACAATAAATGCTGGAGAGGGTGTGGAGAAAAGAGAACCCTCTTCCACTATTGGTGGGAATATAAATTGATACAGTCACTATGGAGAACAGTATGGAGGTTCCTTAAAAACCTAAAAATAGAATTACCATATGATCCAGCAATCCCACTACTGGGCATATATCCAGAGAAAACCATAAATCAAAAAGACACATTCACCACAATGTTCATTGCAGCACTATTTACAATAGCCAGGTAATGGAAGCAACCTAAATGCCCACAGACAGACGAATGGATAAAGATGTGGTACATATATAAAATGGAATATTACTCAGCCATAAAAAGGAATGAAATTGGGTCATTTGTAGAGACGTTGATGGACCTAGAGACTGTCATACAGAGTGAAGTAAGTCAGAAAGAGAAAAACAAATATCGTATATTAATGCATATATGTGGAACCTAGAAAAATGGTACAGATGAACCGGTTTGCAGGGCAGAAATAGAGACACAGATGTAGAGAACAAACGTATGGACACCAAGGGGGAAAGCCATGGCGGGGTGGTGGTGGGATGAGTTGGGAGATTGGGATTGACATGTATACATTTATATGTATAAAATATATAACCAATAAGAACCTGCTGTATAAAAAAAATAAAATTTAAAAATTAAATAAAATAAAAAAATAATTAAAACAGAAAAAAAGTTCTTCCATTCCCATAGATGTATTTATATGAATGAATTATTTCCACGCTTATATCTATAAATACAAAGAAGAGGAATAAAACCTACCTTGAACCAAAAAAGAAAAACAACCCAGAAACCACCAGTTAAACAAAGGAAAACCCTATCAGGGCACTTGCTCCCGTGGTAAACAATTCTGAAGTTGGTCAGAGGTGGGGAATCGTCTCCCATGAAGCCAGCAGCCCCCCCTCAAGGAGCGTCCTCATTGCAAAGCTGGGGGACTGTGCCGAGACGTCTGTGAGTACATGTGAGCTGAGCCCCAGGCCAGCTGCTGCTGAACGGTTCCCACCCTTCCCAGGTAAAACACCTGAATAGGTACAAGGACTTGAAAGCCTATAGGAAGGGCCATGCAGCCACACCAGCGACAACACACAGGTCGACTTGGTGCCTGCAGGCCAGCCAGGATGGTCCTGGCCCCGGGCGCTCTTCTGGAAGCTTTCCATTTCCCTGCCTGAGATACCCCTCCTGTCCCGGCCCCCACTGCTTTTTTCCTTCCTCACCTCTGCCTGGGGAGAAATTCCAGCGGCAGGTATGGGTGACACATCCTCTTCTTTAGCAGGTGGCAGCTTGGCAACTCCTGCAGAAAGTCCAGCAGAGTCCCACTCACACCGGGCCACCCACAAAGCCGTGGCCCCTCACTCCCTCCCACCAGCCCAGCCCCGACACTGCTGACAGGGCAGAGAATATGGCGTCAGGCACAGCTGCAGGGGCTCTTGCTGCCTGGAGCGGTGTTTATATTGACCTCAACCAAGGCACACCTGGGGAGGGCTGGCCGGCAGGGTCAGGCTGCCCAGGTCAGCCAATCCTCACGCCTCAGGGGCTCACAGTTGCAGAAAATGGACCTTGCTGAACAGGCCAGGTCCAAGGAACAGGTGTGGGCTCCTGAGAGTCAGGATAGACAAGGGGCTGCAGCTCCGGCTTGTTTTCTAATCATTTTATCTGGCCCATGAGTGGGAGACAATTTCAAGAAGACCCTCTCCTAATGAGAGGAACCCAGGAGTCAGGGAGAGGAGGGCTGATGGGTGGAGACAGAGGCCTGGTGCCCCGGCTGCAGTGGAAGTCTCTGGAAGACCAGGCAGAGTGGGGCTGCACAGAGTGATGCCCAGTGTCACAGACCTGTCAGAGCTGCGGTTTGTTAGTTCAAGTCCTGCTCTGAAGTGCTCTGTGTCAGCTCTGAGCAACAGGTGAGCTGGGGTTGCTCTGCAATGAGGGCTATGTGCACGGTTCCTGTGTGCCCAGCCCTGCTGGGGTACCTGCCCAGGGAAGTTCCGTATCCTGGGAGGGGCCTGACCACGAGAGCCCCGTGGGCTGCTGGGGACCTGCCCAGGTGAGCTCCATATCCTGGGAGGGGCATGACCACGAGAGTCCCGTGGGCTGCCGGAGACCTGGTAATAGATGTCAGGACAGTCAGTGAAGCCACCAAGGACATACATCCAGTAGTTCCTAATTCCTACACCCTGCTGGTCATTCTACCATCCACCAGGACATGGTATTCTGTATTAGACTTCAATGATGCCTTCTTCTGTATCCCATTAGTCCCAGAGTCACAAGAAATTTTGGCTTGTGAGTGGCAGGACTCAACATAAAATAAAAACAATACTGTTAGGCTGTCCTGCCCCAAGGGTTCAAAAATTCCCACACCATCTTTGGGGAAACGTTAGCTAAAGACCTAAAATTTCTACCTCTGGAAAAGGGAACCCTCCTTCAATATGCAGATCACATTCTGATTTCCAGCCCTACTAAGGAGGTCTCTGAACTACGTAGCCAATAAAGGATAGAAGGTGTCCAAGAAAAAGGCTCAAATATCACAGACTAAGGTGACCTGCCTGGGCTTCATTCTCAGAGAAGGTCAGAGAAGCCAATCCCAGGAAAGGGAAGAAGCCATTTGAGGCCTTACCCCTTCTAAAACTAGAAGACAGCTTAGGGGTTCCTGGGGAAGCCGGGGTTTGCTGCGTCTGGATCCCTAACTACAGTCTAATAGCTGGGCCTCTATATGAAACACTGAAAGGAAAAGATGATGATCCTTTTGAATAGAATCCAGAAGCGGCCTTTCAAGAATGGAAAGAGCAGTCAATTCAGACACTTGCCCTGGACCTCCCTAATTTAGCTAAACCCTTTGACCTTTACATCTCCATAGAAGGTGAATCGCCCTTGGAGTATTAGTGCGAAAACTCGGACCACTTGAAATGGAACAACGCAAGAATGCCCTCCAGGTAGGAGAAGTTACGGTCACCAAGGGCTTGGCCCGCCGCCCCATCCGGCCAGGATACTGGGGGTATCTAAAAACCTGGAAATCAGCAGCCTGCAAGGCCAGCTCCCTCCTAAGGGAAAAGGACCCCACGTGGTGATCCTAACCACCCACCATGCCCTGAAGTTGCAGGGGTCGCTCCGTGGGCACACTGACCTCGAGTGAGGAGGCCCTCCAACTCCAACCTCCAGAGACAACCGGGGGCAACGGGCCCCCATGACGACTCGTGTGACCATCACTTGACCTGGAGTTTCTCTCAGAAAACAAGAGTGTGCCCCAAAAGAGCAGACTACTGCTTGCAGGACGTACTGCACCCAGAGGGGAGCTAATAAGCTTGGCGGGGGAACCGTTTATCACGCTGTCACCATAGAAAAGCCTACAGACACCGCAGTGACGGCAGCCAATAAGACCGGCTGGACTCCTGGCTACTTCAAAAGGCCGTTGACTCAGTGGCCGTCATGGTCCTGGATCAACACCGACCCTGGACTGTCTGGGAGTTGAGCGGGCAGGGCTCTGACACCTGGTGCTGTTTGTACATTAATTCAGGGGGCTAATTGAAGAAAGCGCAGACTACAGGTCAGAGCATCTAGGCTGGCAGAAACCGTCAGCCTAAGGTGGCCAAACAAATGTGGGGCGGGGTAAAACCGGCCCCCCAAGCGTCTCTGTGCATCTCTTTCCTGGACCCTTAAAGGTCATTAGAATCTATAGCACTTCCAATGCTGGTGCGCAGGCGGACGAGCAGTGAGGCAGGAGGCCTGGGGACAATCAACCTCACCTGGAGGCTGCTGGGGAGAAGTTCTGCCCCTCCCCACGAGTATGAGGACTCCCAACTCAGCACGAAGCAGTTACAGAAGAGGGGTCTGCACCCTCAGCACCCCAAGAATGAGGAACGGGACAAAAGGCAGAGGAGGGGTTTGTCACCGGCAAAGCCCATGAAAAATTCCTGGGAGATAAAAATAGAATCTGGGCAATAAAATAAAGTCTAACCTTTTTTTCCTTTGTGCTTTGTCTAATTTCACGTGCTCCTAGGGTTCCGCATGCAGAGGTCCCACACCCGGCACTTCAGACCCGATTTCCTAGTGCAGAATGGCTGGGTCGACACCTCAGCTCCTGGGGCCCCGTGCAGACTCCGCAACATAGAGCCTGAGCTGCAGCCAACCCGGCCCTCGAGAGCTCCGCCCCTTCCCTCCCGCGGACGCTGCCGGGATCCCTACACAACAGCCCCGCCCACAGCCCGCAGGGGAGCGCACGCTCTCACCTCTCCATTCTCTGATCAAAATATAAAGTTTCCTTTGCTTCTGAACCAAACTCAGTCTCGATCTGTTGGCTCCAATGACACTGGGCAGGGGGACCCTTGTTGGGGCCCACTCTGGAGGATCAGTAACAGAAATAGAGAATATTGTAACTTCAATGAACAGATGTGTGAGCAAAACTGTAATTAACATAGAGCAGTGTATAAGGCTTGGGTAAAATAAGATGTTTCTAACACTTCCATTGGATATTTCCATCACTTTATTATAAGCAAGTTCAGTGAAGAGGTTTGTTTTATTTGTCAGGTCAACATTAGAGAAATGAAGTGATTTCTTTCCAAGGATGTACATCTAATAATCTTGGCTGAAGCTTCAATCTTGTTTTGAATGCTTTTCCATTGAAAATGATACCTCTCTTTCAGCTCCCCCATTTCTGAGAAGTATAAAATCTTATTATTTATTATTACCAAAGGGGAAAGGTGGGAGGAGGGATAAATTAACAGTTTGGGATTAACACATACACACTGCTATGTATAAAATAGATCATCAACAAGGAACTACTGTATAGCACAGGGAACTACACTCAATATTTTGCAATAACCTATAAGGGGAAAGAATCTGAAAAAGAATAGATATTTTTATCGACATCATCTATCAACGACAGATAAAATGTAACCTAAGGGAGGCCGATTGTGAGCGCTTCTGACCCTGAAGACTTCAATCATCTAAAGTTCGGACTCTGCCTACTGCCCAAGGCCCTTAATGAACATATGTGTGGCCATAGCTTAAAACTTCCCCAGTTTGGGGTTCGGGAAGACACTGATTTGGAAAAATCCCTGGTGTTCTCCTTACATGCACGGGACCCTTCCTACAGCTAAAACATGCCTGTGACACCCAGAAGATGGTACACCATTTGATCGGGAAGAGTTTGGAAAAGGCGTCTCATCTCCTCATCTCCTGGTGCTCGGGTTCACCCCTCCAGCATCTTTCCTAACAATCTCCCCACTTGGGGATGTCAGCACCGTCAACATCCTGTTGCGCACAGTTTGGAATTTGTCCAGAGGATGAAGCGGAAGGAGGAGAAACAATGAGAGACAAGTCCTAGGTGTTCAGACAGGCACATGTCACTCTAATTTCCAATAAGGAAGACGAATTGACCAAAGGCTAGGATTGCCCACGGAAACAGAATAGGGCTTGAGGAAATCCCGCTGTTTTGTGGCCAGTTCCCAAAAACACAAGTTGAAAAATGGAACTCAGGGGCACTAAAATTCACGAAACTGCAGAGTTGAAAATATCTACCGTCGAAAAATGTCTTGAGGTAAGTCACCGAAAAGGACTTGTAAGCAAGGGAGAATGGCAGGAAAGGGATTTGAAGAGGTAGAAAGGACTCTCCATTAAAGCACAAGAAAAGAGGCTGAACATCGCCTACGATGCAGTTGGCCATAAAGGGCGTATGCGTTTTTTCTGAATATATTCAAGAAAAGGGCATACACCCTTTTTAGCCAACAAAACAGGTGGGCACTGGAAATCAATACTACAAAAGGTATCACTTCGCATCAGTCAGAAGAGCCATCCTCATAAAGTGTAAACAGGGCGAGGAGAAAAGGGAGCCCTGTGAGGCTGATAGTGGAAATCTAAATTGCCAATGGCCACTCTGGAGAAGTGTATTGTGTTTATTAAAACATCTAAAAAATGAGCTACAGAACATAAGGCACTGGCACTCATGGGTGTATACCTTGGGAAAAACAAAAATCGACAGGACACAGGCACCCCAACGTTTACTGCCTCGACTTGGATATAACCTAAATGTCCCTGGAAGGAAAAAATGGATAAAAGAGATGTGGTACTCATGTAGAGTGGAATATTGCTCAGCCCGGAAATCAATGAAATAAGGCCAGTTGCAACAACACCGGAGGAGTTATGTACGATCAATCTAAGTGACATAAGTCAGAAAGAAAAAGACACATATCATAAGATATCACTTAAAAGTGGAATCAAAAATGGCTACACCTGAAATAAATGACAAAACAGAAACGTAATCAAATATGTAGAAAACACACATAAGGCCTCTAAAGGGGAAAGGTGGGGAAGGGTGAGGCATTATCCAGGAGGTTGAAATTAGCAAAGATACCGTTCCAAATACCAAATTGATAATCGACAAGGCCTACATGGTACCTCAAAGAACTGCACTCAGCACACTCAAGTCACCGGAAAAGAATATATACGACTGGTAAGAATCTGAAAAAGAATTTATTGATGTCTCTCTGTACGTGAATCAAGTGGATGTACAGCAGCAAGAAACAGAGCTTTGAAAATCAGCTGTAACCAATATAATAATAAATTTTCAAAAAATAAAAGAGTAAGACAGAGAAAAATTCTTACAACTTTTGCTCAGGGGCTGTGATGCAACATGGATTGAACACATCTAGACCCACAGCAGGATGAGATATAAGGCTGGAAATTGTTCGCGCTAAGAAATTAGTGAGGTTGGGTGAGGAAATGCAGACCCTTTAAAGTAATACTGCCTGGGACCCATTCCATGGGTCCCAAATCTGCAGGTTCAAGGGAATCTTCCTATAGCTAAAACATGCATGGATAACCCAGAGGATCGTACACCGTGTGATCAGGAAAGGTTTCTAAAACGCACCTCATTTTTCATCTCCTGGTGCTCGGGTTCGCCATTCCAGCCGCTTTACTAACAATCTCTCCACTTGGAGAATCAGCACTTTAACCTCTTGTTTCACACAGTTTGCAATTTGTCCGGAGGATGAACAGGAAGAGGGAGAACAAATGAGAGACTAGCTGTAGGTGTTTGGACGGGCACACATGTCACTCTAATTTCCCATCAGGAAGAAGAATTAACCAAAAGCTCAGCCTGCCGCCCGGAACCAGAATAGGGCCTGAAGCAATCCTGTGGTTTTGCGGCCAGCTCACAAAAAAGCAAGTTGAAAAATGGAACTCATGGGCACTGAAATTCACAAACCTGCAGAGTTATAAAGGACAATTATCGTACAAAAATATATTGAGGTAAGGCTACGAAGAGGACTTGAAAGCAAGGCAGAATTGCAGGAAACAAATTTCAACAGGTAGATTGGAGTTGCCTTTAAAGCATATGAAAAGCGGCAGAACTTTCACACTGATGCAGATGGCCAAAAAGGGCTTATGCGTTTTTTCCTGAATATATTCAGGAAAAAACGCATAAGCCCTTTTTGGCCAACCACGCAAGCGGGCAAAGCAAATCCGCACTACAATGAAGTCTCACTTCCCACTGGTCAAAAGGGCCATCTGAAAAAAGTGTAAAAACAAGAGAGGCCTGACAGACCATGGAGAACAGGGAGCCTTGTTACACTGATGGGCGGGATGTAAATTGCCGACAGCCACTCTGGAGAAGTGTATGGTGTTTCCTAAAACATCTGAAAAACAGAGCAACGGAGCATAGGGCACTTCCACTCATGGGCGTATATCTTGGGAAGACTAAAAATCAACAAGACACAGGCACCCCAAAGATTAGGGCTGCTCCGTTTACAAGAACCTCGACTTTGGTACACCTTAAATATCCCAGGAAAGAGAAAAATGGATAAAGAAGTTGTGGTGCTTATGTACAATGGAATAAAATTTTCAGCATCCCTTTGGTACCAACAATAACCACCAACTTTTGGGCATTCTTTTTCCATCTCCCTCCCTTAAGAATGCATGAAGCAGCAAGCAACAGAAAAACCAACCACATGATCTTAAACAAATAAAAACACTATTTGTCTCAGATAACAAAGTCTAGAGGTAGGTAGTCCAGGCTGGTGTCGAACTGCATGATGTCCTCGAAAATTCAGCTCCTTCCCGTTTTGGTCCTCCATCTTTAGAATGTGATTGCAAGATGGCTACCTAGTCTCTGGACATCACATCCTTGTTCCAGGAAGGAAGAATGAGGAAGAGCAAAAAGGAGCCTAAGATACACCAACTACCTCAGATTTCCTTTGGAAACCTTTCCCAGAAGCTGTACTCAGCATGGTCTCTACTTGCTGCAAGGGAGTATGAGAGGTGAGCAATTTTAGGTGGAACATAGCCACCCTGAACTAGAACCGGGTCCTATTAGTCAGGAAGAAGGGGCCTCTGTTCTTTTGCCCATGTTTTTCTCTCTGCTTCCAATGCCCCCCACTCCAACTACCCCGGTTATTCCTTTATTTAACAAATATTTATTTAATACTCACTCCCTGCCAGGCCCAAGGCCAGGTCCTGGGGCTCTAAAGAGAATAAAAAGTAGTGTTTGCTCTTGAACAAGCCCTAATGTAATCCATAGCAGAAAGCCAATACGTAATATCTAAACTTGCTAAAAGCAGAGTCACACAAGCAAACATTTTATTTAAAGATATAGAAGGAACCTCTTAAAGATATAAAACCATAAATGGTTCAAAGGGGCTACCTCCGGAGACCAGGCTGTGACAGGAAGATGAAGAGCTGGGGATTGCTGATGCCATTATAAGCTCTTTTGTACTGCTTGGCTTTTTTTTTTCTAAACCATGTACCTACATAACTTTGATAAAATGTAAAAAGTAATTCTGAAAAATAATACTGCAGTAGACAACTTTGTGCATAAAAAATGGTTGCCATTTTTTTCATGATATATTCTTAGAATTTCTGTGTTAGAGATTGCAGATATAAATGTGTTTCCAGGAAGTATGAAAGATTGTTGAGTTTAAATGGAGTGACATATGTAAGCTACCGAGCACATAGCAGGCCCTCAGTACACATTCGTTAGAAACAAATAAATCACAGCATTTTGTCCAGATTCCAACCCTTCCCAACAGCTGCCACAAAAAAGAAGTGCAGCTCTCTTGATGATGTTTGTCTGGGTCTTTTGCTAACAAAAATAGTATGGCAATGAGTAGTCTTGTGCCATTGTCAATTCAGGTTTTTGCCAGTGTGTATTTGGGATAGATTCCTAGAAATGGGTAAACGCACATGTCATTTTGCTGGGTGTTGCCATGTTCCCTCCAGAGGGGCTGTACTATTTTGAGACCCCCCCTCTGAGTAATGTGTGAGTGTGCCTTTTCCTCACAGCCTCATCAAGAGAAATTGTCCAACTGTGGGGTTTATACTCATCTGATGGGTGAGAAATGGTCTCTCAGTGTAGTGTGAATTTGCATTTCTAAATGATACTTACCGTTTCTCCCTGCCACAGCCCATTCTGAATTTCCCTCACCCTCAGGCTGCTTGCCAAGGGGATGACCCAGACCTTTGTCCATGAGGGATCTGAGCCCTTGGTGGCCTTGTCTTTCTCAGATCACGGATGCCTCAGTTGCCTAGGCAGCGTTATTACTGAGCGCAGAAGCACCAAGATGTGTCCTAGGGAATCTGAGCTCCTGACACTCTCCTTTCTGCCCCACTAAGCGTCAGCAGCCCTGCCTCCTTGTGGCAGTCAGGGTTGATAACATCCTGCCACCATCACAAGCCCATTTTTGCCTTCTGCACCACTGGTATAGAGATCCAAAAGTGATCAGGTGACAGTTATAGCTTCAGGCTACATGGAACCCTCCTGTGTCCTTTGATGAAGAGCTTACCCCTCCCTGGGAACTACGGCTTCTTTCCAACAGAGCCTAAAGTTATAGGAACACAAAGCAAAATTTTTGCAAGTGAGGCACTGGAAATGATGGTAAGAGGGGCCACTTCTCCTTCTACACTTGTGTTCCTGGACCCCTGTATTCCAGCTGGTGGAGACAGAGCACCACATCACAGCCATTCGTTCAATATACATTGTACAGGACAGCACAGTACAGGAATACACAACCTCCGGGGCCACACTCAACCCCACAAGGAGTCATCCCCAGGCTACCACCCTCACTAAGACTTTCAGGCCAGGTGCTTTCAGGTGACACATTCTATAGGAGGCCCGGTGCATCTCATGGGAATGTGCCCATTGACACACCTTCTCCATCATGATATGGGGCTGTTAGGGTGAGGCATTAGCCCATTAGCCCATTAGATTGTCAGGAAATCAGGCACACCGTCAGCTCTGTGCTAGTCCTGGCAGAGGCCCTGTAAGCTGGGAAGGCAAACCCATACCCACAGCTAGTTTAAGTTCCTATGAGGAAGAATCACTCCCCCTCCAGTTTAGAAGGGATCTGATGCAATCAACTTGCTTGATCTTCTTGAGGGATGGAGCGGCACTGGGGACTCTGTTGGTGACAAGTTAGATAATCAGCAGAGGCAGCAGCTAGAACAGCCTTGGTGAGCGGCCGCCCATGCTGTTGGGCCAGTGCAGAGCCTCCATCCCTGACGCTATGACTACTCCATTCATGGGTCCATTGCTCCAGCACCGGGGTGGCTAAAGACAGAGGTCGGTTGACATCCGCCAGAGAAGTCATCCCATCCACGAGGCTGTTGAGTACTTCCTCTGAGGTCAATGCTTCCTAGTGAACACTGATGTGAGACATAAACGTCTTCACATTGGTGCCCACCTCGGGAGGCCCATCTGCATGCCTCTTCCTTCATCTTTCCATGGTTCTTCTTTCAGGCCCCTGACCAGCCAGCCAGTGATTCACTGCTACTCAGAAAAGAAGCGTCTACCTCTACCTTCGACCACTTCTCAGTCCATCAAATGCTCACAACCAAAATCTCTGCCCAGAGCTCTGCCCACCAGGAGGATTTTCCTTCTCTACTGCCTTTTAGGGCCACCACTGCCTAGGGCTTTAGAGTGGCAACAGTCCACTTTCGGCTCACATCAGCCTACCCATACATGAAGCAGGCCGAGATGTTTTCTTTCCCTATCATCTGGTCATAGGGAAGCCCCCATGAGGCCTTAAGTGTGAGCTGCAGGAGAGGCATCAGTGCAACAGATTACATGACATGGGCCACCTCTGAGCCACCTGCTTGTATAACTCATTTGTGCCTGTTGGACTTCCTCAGGCCTGAATGTACCATTTCCATCATACGATGGGTTACTACTATGCCTGCCTGACCTTATTATGACTTGATGGACCTAACAGTACCCAATTCATGATAGGCAGCTCCTGTCTCATAATCACTTGGTGTCTGTCCCCTGGTCAGCATCTAATGGGGCCCACTGATCCATCATGAGTTGCTTTTTGAATGAATAGTTCCTTGATGCAGAAGGCATGGCCTAGCTAGAGGACTGTGCCATGCATCTCCTATTGGGGCTTGCCAGACACTCCGCCCAGCATCCCTAGCTCATAAGATGTCTCTAACCCTATAGCCAAGTGGCAGAGCAACTTGTCCTGCAGCCTGGTCCTAATGCAGAGGCCTCTTTTCCGCTGGGCCTCACTTGAAATTGCTAGACTTCTAACTACCTGATCAATGGATTGGTGTAGTATTCTCAGTGCGGCATACACTGCCTCCAAAATCCAAAGGACCCATAAAACATGCGTATCTTGCTTATCAATGAGGAGTATAAGGTGTGATAACTTGTTCTTTACCTCAGAAGGGATGTCCCAGCATGCTCAAGACCTAGACCCCCTAAAACCTTCACCTATGTAGTAGGCTCCTGAATCTTTGTGGACTTTATCTCCTCATCCTCTGGCACATACGTGTCTTATGAAGACATTCAGAGTAACCCCATATTTCTGCTTACGAGGTCCAATTAGCATGATATCATCAATATAGTAGACAAGAGTGATGCTCTGAAGTTAAGTCAAGATGACCGAGGTCTTTGCAGACTACACTGTGACCGAGAGCAGAAGAGTTATCATGGTCTTGGGGCATGACCATGAATGAATGACTGCTCTACCCATATACACCTGAAATGCTCTTCGTTCCCTTACTAATGGGGATAGAAAAGAACACACTGACAGATCCAACATGATCTAGCATGATCCAAATGGTTTTTGCAGATACTAATACAGGTAGACTAAATGGGGGATATAATGGGAGCCACCACCTCTGTATCCTTTAAGTCTTTAAGGGAGACATTAATTTCTGAGACCAAATAAATTGCCAACCTACAGATTCAGGAACTAAATAAGCGGTTCTAGTTTTAAGCTACTAAATTTGGGACACGGCTGTCATGTAGCAAAAGCCGCATTGGATATGCAGGCTGGGAATATAGAAGAGAGATCTGAACAGGGCATAGAGATTTAGGAGTCAGAAGATGGTAACTGAAGCCAAGGCAGTAGGTGAGACTATACTGAGAAATCCTGTAGAGTAAGAACAGCGTGAGACCCCCAAAGTCAACATTGCCAAACTAAGTTCAGTAATTCCTATCTCAGAAAATGGCACCGCCAGCTACTCAGTCACCCAAACTGGGTACATCATGCCTTTCATGACCTGACCTCACCAACCTCATCTCTCTCCTTCAGGCGCCTTATACTCCAGCAAAACAGACGTTCTGATGCTCCTCACATGAGCTATGCTCTCTTTCCAACACCATGCCTTTGCCTATGCACTTTCTTCTATCAAGAATATCCTCTCCAGCCCCTTCCTCATATATTTACCTGCCATTTCAACCTCATATGTCACTACTTCTGGGCAGCCTTCCCTAACCATCCCCGACGAGATGTTAGATCCTCCTCATCCCATATCATGGAGCACACATCATGGAGATGATTGCTTTATCTCCGCCAGCCCTTCACATCCTCCCCACCTGCCTCTGTGACCCTGAAGGGCGTGGACTGTGCCTTTACGTTTATTTATAATCAAGAACGTAGAGTGTCTCTCTGGAAACAAATAAATCTAAGCAGGGTCCTGCTTGGCGTGAGGAGATTTCAGAATGGCCAGTCTGAGGGAATGACAAGTCTGATTATTTTTTCTCTCTTCTTTCTATAGACTGTGTAGCAATCACTGTTGATGGCTAATGTAACACTCATCCTCAAACCACTTTTCCTTTGCCCCCTTAACTACAGAGGTGGGAAAACCTAAATTGTTTTCTCAGGCTCCTTTATATTTAGTGTAGCCAGTATGGTGAAGCAGAGGTCTGCTAGAGGCTTCTGGGAAAGCTTCTGATTTTCTGATCAAAAGGACACGTTAGCTGGCCTCATCCCTATCTCCCATCTTCCTGCCGGGAATATAGATGTGATGCCTGAAACTTCGTCAGCCACCTTGCCATGAGGCAACCAGCCACTACACTAAGGGGGGCAGAGCGAAAAGCCTCCACGAGTCTGAGCCTCTGATGGCATCTTAGAAGCACTGCCCCAGCCTTGGGCTGCCCGCCTCCAGACCTCTCCTCGTGTGAGATAATTAAGTGATCTGATTGTTTAAGACCCTGCTTGTCAGGTGTTCTGTGGCAGAGCAGAAAGCAGTCCTAACAGAGAGAATATACACAGAGCAGCAGGAACTAACTGTCAGAAGAGGGCTCTGAGTCAAGGTCATGCTGGGACCAGTGTTAAAGATAAACCTATCAATTAAGGAATACAGAGGGTTGCTGTTCTTCAATTCAGCTCCTGGTTCTGTGGGGGAGACTTGGAAACAAGAGATGTAGCCTCTGTTCTTAAAGCGTTTATAGTCAAGTGGGAGGCAGTCTGATGAAATACCACAGTGAACAGCATGCAGTCGAGAGCTGGATTTTTATAAAGCTTGGAGGAGAAGAGGCTCAGCGGAGGGGAAGTGGCTCAGAAGGGGAAGGTTTCCTGGAGGCTGAGGGGCTTGAGCCTCAGAAGATGAATGGGATTTGGTGGCATATCATTAGCCCATCCATGACCTCTGCCATGGGGCCAGAGGATGCTGTAGTAGGTAACCTGCTGACAGGCCCCCCGGGTGCAGTAGAGACTCATTAAGTCTTGATGCCCTTCTGATTCTCCATACCAGGTGGTTTAGGAAGATATTTTTCTCCCTCTCAGATTCATTTATTCAACACATAATTTTTGAGCCTTTACTATGGATGAGGAACAGCCTCAGGTGCTACGGATACAACTGTGAGCAGCACACACACAGTACCTGACCTTGGAGAGCTTCTATTCCAATGAGGGAGGTAACCAATGAAAGGAAAGCTCAGGGCTGGAGGGGGCGGGATTAACAAACAGCCCTGGGCAGCTCCCTTTAGGCCTCTGCCTTCCCAGATTGGTTACATGTCTGGGTTCTTGCGGCCCAAGGGACTCATTAGCCAACCCTGCTTTCTGGAGGAAGTACGGTCCTGGGAGGACACCCGCCAAGGGTGCTGTGCTCAGCCTCGGTGCCCAGGCCAACCCCGTGTTGCTGCAGGCTGCAAGCCACTGCCATCCGTTTCTTTTCTTTCTTTCTTTTCTTTTTTTTTTTTTGCCAGAACTATCTTATTTATTATAAAGATACACTGTGAAGAACAGACCTGACTGTATACTGAAGCCTGGAATGGTACATGTCAGAATGTACAGTACTATACGTAAAAGTGCCATTCCTTTCCGCCCAGCCAGGCTAATCACCCTGCACCACCGCCCCACCTCCCTTTCTGCATCACATGTACAGCGTGTGCAGAAGCTCAACTTCATACTCCCTCGTTCTTCCTGATGGGCTGTGCCATCACCCCAGCCAACACACTCTCTGGCCACACCATCCTGCTCCGCGGGGGAAAGCAGCGATCTCTCATCCTAAGGGGCCCCTCACTCCCTCTTCTCCCTGGGAAGCCCTCCTCCTCATCCAGAGCTGAGTGATCACACCGTTGATCATCCCAAACTGCGCCCCAGTGAAGAGGGAAACGGGGCACCATTGATAATCACAACAGACAACAGGCAAACCAAGGCCTGTGTGGTCTCCTATCCAGAGCCCAACACTAAGGTCTGATGCTCCAGACAGCCTCTTCATCTGTTACCTCACCATTTCCCAAACTGTTCTGTGGAATACCTGGGAGATATCAATAGGGCTTCACAAAAACAAAAAGAAACTAAAAATTCCACGCTGAAATGATTTTGAGAAACTCTTGAGTTAACCCAAGATTAATATGTATTGGTAAGAATATTGCATGTCATGTCTCCCAAGCCCACTTGACCATGGAATCCTTCTGCAAAGAGCATCTCATGGAAGAAACATATTTTGAGAAATACTGTCCTAGGCAAATGGAATTGTTCCCAGAGTTTGTCTTATCTCTGTCCTAGTGTTTAGTATTAAGATATGAACATCAGGGCTTCCTGGGTGGCGCAGTGGTTGAGAGTCCGCCTGCCGATGCAGGGGACACAGGTTCGTGCCCCAGTCCGGGAAGATCCCACATGCTGCGGAGGGGCTGGGCCCATGAGCCATGGCCGCTGAGCCTGCGCGTCCGGAGCCTGTGCTCCGCAGTGGGAGAGGCCACAACAGTGAGAAGCCCGCGTATCGCAAAAAAAAAAAAAAAAAAAAAGATATGAACATCAGGATGGAGACAGGCTTATACCCAGCTGGGTGCCATTTTGCACCAGGATGCTTTTGGTTGCAAGTGACAGATATCAGTAGATATTGTAGTTTATCACTCTCATAGCAACAACTCCTGAGCTAAGCACTTCCAGCCCAGCCATCTCCTCAAGGTCCCAGGTGTTTTCTATTTCTTCTCCCTGCCATCTTCAGCATGTCGTTTATTTCTTCTTGTGGTCACGGGATGGCTACAGCAACTCCAAGCATAGCATATAGAAACAAAGACATCCAGCAAAGAGGGCGTGTCCTCCCACATATGCCTTTACCATTTATTCTTAGCAAAGAGAAAGTTTTCCAGATGCCCCATCTCTCTCTCCCTCCCTCCCTCTCTCTCTCCCTCTCTCTCTCTCTCTCTCTCTCTCTCTCTCTCTCTCTCTCACACACACACACACACACACACACACACAGAGACACCTGTAGAAGTCTCCTGCTCAGGTCTCAGTGGCTAAGCAGGGTGACCAACCAACCCAGTCTGCCCAGGACTGACGTGTTTCCTGGGAATCAGCACTACTAGTGCTGAAACCAGGACATTCCTGGGCAACGTGAATGAGTTCATAACTGGGTAGGAATGGACCCTATGACTGCCTAAATCAGTCATTGGATAGGGGAGTGGACTTACTATGATTGGTTTAGACTAATCAGGATTTACACCCTGAGACAAGAGAGGGAGCCAGCTTTCCTGAATGTAGAATGATGAGCACTCAAATAAAACCTACTTCCTTACAGTGAGGAAGAGGGGAAAGGCTGTTGGGGAGACAATCAGCAGGGCTGCCTTTTCTCTGAAATGAGATACAGCAATAATTCTCTCCTCATGATGCTGTGGTAAGGATTAGATATTGAACAGAATGACACATGACAGTGCCTTACATAGAGAACCAATAATAGCATCTTTTTATTAAGCACTTACTGTGTGCCAAGCACTGTGCTAAAGGCATTACATGTGTTGTCACCATACCCACACAACATTCTAGGAGATACGGATGTATTGATAAATCCCATTTTACAGAGGTTCCTGAGACACAAAGAGTTTAAGTGACTTGCCTAAGGCCATACAACTAGAAAGCTGTAGAGCCAGGCCTCAAAGCCAAGTCTGTCTAATACCATAATGACCATCTTAATCTCTCTACCCCACCTCCTCGCAGAATTGTGCACCAAATGTTAATTCCCTTCCCTTTAATCTCCAGCACCTGGCACAGGGCCCAGCATATAGCAAGCACATTTTTTTTTGATTGATTGATTGATTTTTGGCTGAGTTGGGTCTTTGTTGCTGTGTGCAGGCTTTCTCTAGTTGCAGCGAGCAGGGTCTACTCTACGTTGCGGTGCACAGGCTTCTCATTGCGGTGGCTTCTCTTGATGCAGAGCACAGGCTCTAGGCGCGTGGGCTTCAGTAGTTGTAGCACGCAGGCTTCAGTAGCTGTGGCTCATGGGCTCTAGAGCGCAGGCTCAGTAGTTGTGGCGCATGGGCTTTTTTGCTCCAGCATGTGAGATCTTCCCGGACCAGGGCTCAAACCCGTGTCTCCTGCATTGGCAGGCGGATTCTGAACCACTGCGCCACCAGGGAAGCCCAGCAATTGCTCATTAAATAACTTTTGAATGAGTAGATGGTAACAGCTGACATCCCTCAACCATCGGGTTTAACACAGGACTTTTGCCTGAATTTAGGATTTTCTCCTTCAAATCTGATCCTCTTTCAGGGATCCTTCTCCCAGCAAATGGCATCACCATCTATCTGTTTGCACAGCCAGAAAAGTAGGGTAACCATCAACCCATCTCTCTCCCTCCCACACATCATAACCAACCCATCACCAAGGCTGTCTCTCAAATCTGTGCATTTCTTTCCATCTTCCGTGACCGTGACCCGTGTTACTATCACATTCTCACCTGAACCACTGCAAGAGCTCCCTCACTGTTCTGTCCACAGCACTGAAGCCATCCTAAGGGCTCTTACCTGTGCTGCAGCCAGAGTGGGTGTCTCCATTTCTGACCAGGTAGCGTGCCTACTGAAAACCCTTAATGTTAATTCCTTTGGGGATAAAGCCCAAACTCTCTAACACAGCCTGGCCTCTGCCTGCCTCCTGCGCCTCTTCTTACACACGATCCCCTCTCCCTCTCATACTCTCCCAGCCACACCCTCCACTGACCTTGCTGAAGTCCCTTCTTCTTGTTGTGCTTCCTCCAGCCACGGGGCCTCTCCACACAAGCTGTTCCCTCCCCTCTTTGCCTAGTTAATTCTTACCACCTGATGTCTTAGCCCGGCCTCCCTTCCTTTTGTTAAGACTCCGCTGACCACCATGACCAGGTCAAATCCCCTTGTCAAAGGCTCTTGTAGCAACATCTACTTTTCCCTAACGGCCCAGCTGGCATTGTTACTGTTCTACATTTGCTTGTGAGTTTGTTATGTTACCTACTCGGGTCCTTGGACTCTTTAATCAATAGAAATTGATAAGAAGCCAGATGAGGAATTCAAGCAAGGCTTTACTGGGACACGTGCTGAGGCACAAGGGAATGAAAACAAGTAACAGGTGCCCTTGCTCACTCCCGAGGAGGGAGGGCTGGTCCCTTACATGGGTGAGGGTAGCGGCGGATGAGTGGGTCAGGCCAGAGGGGTGGCTTAGGTGGTCTGCCCACCCCCTTGGTGGTGCTGTGTGCAGGGACCACGCGCAGTCCCGAGCCTTTGCTCCTGGCACCTCCCAACCGGCAGTTGGTTTGTGGCCTTTTTGTAGCCTGTTGGTTCTAATTGCCTCAACTGCGCATGCGTGTAGTTACTTTTAGTCTTTATGTTTTCTTTGTATTCTGTTGCTCGAAGAGACGTTTATCCAGGTGCAAGCACTGCAGTAAAGGGTCCCAGGCCCCAGCCTATCCCAGTTTGATTGTCTATCCCTCTACAAGCTTGTTGGCCTGTTTCGTTGATCTCTCTGCAGCCTTTCCAATGCCCAGCCAGGGACGGCACATAGTATGTTTTCAACAAATGTGTGTTTAATTAATTAACTAGTTGATTAATCAATAAATTAATGTTTCACCCAGGTTACTGTGAGCTCCCTCGGGGCAGGGACCTGGCTTAAATTTTCTGCACCAACACCACCCCCCAGCAGGCAGCACATGACTGGGCCTGGGGAAGTGTGTACTGACCACTCTGAGTGATGGTGGCCACATGGTTGATGGGGATGGGAGTGTCTGTCAAAAACAACCTGGAAGGGAGTGAGGCAAGCAGGACAGGAAAGGGGAAAGAACTGAGGACAGATGTGGTCTAAGGGGACCCTAGCCTCAGCCCGGTGGGGAAGGAGGTTCTGGAGCATAAATCATGGATTGTATTGCAGAGCTGTCCCATTTTGAGGCAAGACGGCTAGGCTTTTGTGTGTATGTCCCAGATGGTCTTCCGTGATTAGGTGTCCTGCCAGCTGGCCCCAAGACACCAAAGCTTGAAAATGATGATCAGTTATGTCCCCTCCTCCCTCCAATCCATCTGTGCCCTGTGAGCTGAAGTACCCTGCCCCCTGCCTCACCCACTGTGTTGTTTCCTTGGGCTGCCGTAACAAAATACCGCAAACTGGGAGGCTTCGAACAAAAGAAATGTATTCTCTCGGGGCTCTGGAGGATAGAAGTCTGAAATCACAGGGTTGGCAGGACCGTGCTCTCTCCGAAGGCTCTAGGGGAGGATCTTCCTTGACCCTCTCCTAGCTTCTGTGGTTGCTGGCAATCCTTGGCGCTGCTTGGCTATGGCCGCATCACTCCAATCTCTGCCTCTGTTTTCATGCGGCCATTTTCCTGTGTGTCTCTATGTCCAGATTTCCTTCTTCTCATAAGGACCTCAACTTAATGACATCTGCAAAGACCCTATCTCCAAATAAGGTCATATTCACAGGTACCGAGGGATGGGATGGGACTTGAATATATCTTTTTTAAAAATATTTATTTTTCTTTCTTTCTTTCTTTGGCTGCATTGGGTCTTAGTTGCGGCACGCGGGATCTCTGTTAAGGCACGTGGGATCTTTCTTTGTGGCAGCCGGGCTTCTCTCTAGGTGTGGCACACAGGCTCCGGAGTGCGTGGTCTCTATAGTTTGCAGCACGCAGGCTTAGTTGCTCTGCGGCATGTGGGATCTTAGTTCCCCGATCAGGGATTGAACCTGTGTCCCCTGCATTGGAAGGCAGATTCTTTACCACTGGACCACCAGGGAAGTCCAGGGCCTTTAATATATCTTTTGGGGGACACAATTCAATACACTAACCCAGAATGCCACAGTTACCTCTTTCAAACTCTTGAACCTGCCCTTTCTATATCTGAGACTGAAGCTTTCTTCCTGGGACCACTCCCCTGACCCCTCAGCTTTTGCCAAAAATGAAGCAATGCTCCTCATTCCCAGAAATGCACCCTGATAGAGCCCTGCAATTCCACAGCTGGCAGCTTTGACAGTGGCCAAAGGCTCTCCTGCCTTTTCTCATTTAATCCTCACAACAGCCTCAAGAAGATTTACCATTCTTCCCATTTTATAGACGAGGAAATTGAGACTCAGGGAAGGTAAGTGCCTCACACACAGTCTCACAGCAGGGAACTGGCAGAGCAGAGACTTGATCCAGGTCTGCCTGATGGCAGACACCACATCCTTCACCACCGCACTCTACCGCCTAGCTTCTTCCCTTGGTGGTACATCTGCCAGCCGCCAAGAGGATCCAGGTAAACCCATCCAGCAACTTAGAAGAGTGTCATGAGAAAACTGCTAAGAGATAAGAAAGAACACAGAATTGGGGGCCTGGGTTTGGTTGTTAAGAGGACCTAGGGATAAGGAGTCACAGGTCACATGAAGAGATGAAAACAAGATGTAGTTTGGGGTGACATTTCTTTAGGGAGGAATTTTCCATTGGTGATAGTTTTAAATTCATTTGATGATTGATATAATATAAATTCAGTTATTTTTCTCTGTCCTACTTTTATAGGCCTACTCCTGGTGAATATCCTTTCATATCCTGAAGCCTGCCGGTGTTCTGGAAGCCAGTTTGTTGTTTTTGTTTGTTTGTTTGTTTTTGCGGTACGCGGGCCTCTCCCTGTTGTGGCCTCTCCCGTTGCGGAGCACAGGCTCTGGACGCGCAGGCTCAGCGGCCATGGCTCACGGGCCCAGCCGCTCCGCGGCATGTGGGATCTTCCCGGACCGGGGCAGAAACCCATGTCCCCTGCATCGGCAGGCGGACTTTCAACCACTGCGCCACCAGGGAAGCCCAGGGATCTCACATTTTATTGGGGAAGATGGACAATCACAACTAATGAGATCAGTGCTTCAAGAGAACTGTCAGTTGAGGTTCTTGGCTGTCTACACCATAATCCATACAGGTTTAAGCAGAAGGAGAAGAGAATCAGGTTCAGTGCTACACAGTTAAAGGTCAGGGCCAAAGCAGTCAGCCAAAACACCCATCCACACCAGGGGAATTTTCTAGTGGAAATATCACCACCCTGCCACCTGTTGCTTGGCACCTATGTGAGGTGATGGCTGTTAAAAACTCCTCCACGGATGCCCCTAGAACACCCAGACACCCCCATCACAGATGCTTTCCAGGTGATCTTATCTATCTGCATGCAGACATCAGTGCCCATCATTTCCTTCCACTTCCATGTCTTATCAGGAACACCTTGTGAATTACCTGGTGGTCCAGTGGTTAGGACCCTGTGCTTTCACTGCCGAGGGCCCAGGTTCAATCCATGCTCAGGGAACTAAGATCCCACAAGCCACACAGAGTGGCCAAAAAAAAGAGAGAAAGGAACACCTTCTACGTGGAACCCAGGTTACACGTGAAACCCATGTGGAATGTGGGAAATGTTACTTTCGTTTTCCAGCTTCTATAACACAGGAAAGCAATCCAGAAGGGACTGGGCAACTGGATGTTTGTATCTGAAATTCAGAAAAGATATACAGACCAGTGAGCTGGGACAGATCACAGAGGGTTCCCCCAGGTGCAAAGATTGGTGAGAATGGTGACTCAGACCAGGTACAAGGGTGCTTCCACTTTGGTTCACCACTGAAACAGCAAATGAGCTGACAGTGATAGAGCTAGAAGTGTGACGGTTGCTCCCTGATGCCTTCCTACCTCCACATACAGGTGCACTTTAAGCCTAATGGTCAAAGGAAAGAGTAAGAAACCTGCCAGGGCAGGGGAACCCTGTCTGCCCGTTGGCCCTTCTTTATTCCGTTGGGCTAGAACTCAGCACTCAGGGATGTACTTACTATCATGAAGGGAATTCCCTTCGATGATAAATCCAGACTTCTATTCTGACATATAGAAGTTCTAAACAATTAAATACTGAACTGTTCTGCATTAAAATGTGTTGACTAAGAGGTAAAATTTAGAGAGACAGGGAGAAAGTACTTTCTCCTTCTTATCAGCCACCCAACAAAGTGGAAAGTCTTGATTCCAGGTAGGGATGTCTGGTCAGGGACAGATCCTCAGTTATAGATCAGGAGCTAAAGAGAGAGACCACCACTGGTGACCCTTCTCTCCTAAGGAGAGGTGTGAATTTGAACCCCAAGGATGAGAACCTAGTGGTTGATTACAAATATTTTCCCCACCTCTGCATCATTATTTCTTTCTTGTTATCCCAGGATTTCAGTAAAATTTTGTAGGATATTCTTAGCATGCATTGAATTATGAGAAATGACTTATCTACACTTGATGAGTAGAGGGAATTGAGAAGAGGGAAAATCATCACAGATTCAAGACACATTATGATTCTAAAGCAGGCTAAATACAAAGAAAACCATATCTAAGCATATAGCAATAAAACTGCTGAAAACCACAAAGATAATATCTTAAAAGCAGCCAGAGAAAGAGATGCATTACTTTTGAAGTCACAGTAATAAGACTGATAGCTGACTTCTCATCAGAAACAATGAAAGTCAAAAAGAGAATAGAATGTTATCTTAACAAAGTGCTACAAGAAAATACTTCCCTAACCTAGAATTCAATAGCTGCAAAAACATCCTTCAAGAATAAAGGAAAAACAAAGACATTTTCAAACTAACAAAAACCAGGGTGATTCATCATCAGCAGACCTACTGTAAAAGGAATACTGAAAGAGTGTTCATAGATAAAAAGGAATGGTCCTAGATGGAAGCTAGAAGATATGCATCAACAATAGAAGTAAAGATATTCATACAATGAAATACACAAAATATATACATATACAAGAATAGTCGTATGGTCATTGTTTCTAGTAGCTAAAACATTAATATCCAAATGTCTGTCAACATTCCTGCATGGTGTACTATACTGCAATGAAAGTTACAAAATAGACTTACACTCCCATCAAAGATGGAGTAATAAAGACCAAATTTACCCTCCTTCCTGAAATAACAACAAAATGACAAAATGTAGGAAATAAAGGTTTTCAAGGCATTGGTTATCAGGCAATGTTTGGGATCTTAAGAGGCAGAGAACACATGTAAACCCTACCATTGCCCACACTGCCTGGAGAGAGTTTCCAGGCCACCATGCAGGCAGGATGAACCAGATGAAGCCTGGAAGGCCCCCTGGGTTGAGGAGATGGAGCTGTGAGTCTGAAGAGGCTAGTTGGCTAGAGTTTACGGGGCAGAGTGCCAGAGATGAAAGAGCTGCAGAGAGAGAGAATTCTGGAGATTTTCAGAGGGTCTCCCTCATTGTTCAGCTGAGTTTTGATCAATGCATGCATTGGAGTCCTGACTCTGCCACTTTCTGTCAATCAACACGCCTGTTTTGAGCACCTACTATGTGCCAAACACTGAGGAGGGATGTGGGAAACCAGAGCTGAGGCAGACCTGTTCCCGCCCTTATCAGGCTCCCAGTCTAACTGAGGAGAGAAACCACATGCACCCAGCAGGCACACACCACCCGAGGAGTCTAAGCTGAGAGCCAGAGGAATGGTTCAGGGCAGATGTGAAGAGAAAAGAGGGTCCACTGTTCTAACCCACACCATCCCCTCCCTGACCCTGATCCCAGCACTGGATGGATATGGGGACATAGTGATGTGGGAGACATAGACCAGCTCCCCAGGTCTAGCCTGCAGTGTGAGTTCTAGGTGGGACCTGAGGAAGCAAAGACTGCCATCCCTGGGAAAGGGGGAGAACCTTGGGCCAGGAAGTGGGAGCTGGTGCCCCTCCTTGCTCTGCCTCTAGATCTTTGTGCAGACTTTCCGGGTCTCAGTTTCCTCATCTGACTCTGGGGAGGCTAAGCTCCTTTTACTCTGAAGGAGGTTCCCACCAGCTGAGCTTCTGGGCCTCAGTTTCTCTTGACCACAAAGGGGACAATAATCCCTGTCCATCCTTGGGAGAGCCTCCCAGTCAAGGGATTGTTCTTTTCCTCCAGCTACTGCCAAGAGGAGATGAAGAAGCCCCAGGAGTTTGTGCAGAAGTGAGGGGACAGGCAATGATTGACTGTCCAAGGCAACAGGGGTGAGGCAAGTGCTTTCTGCTGACCCAGCATCTCGCTTATATCTCTCCCCAACTCCCCCCACCCCATTGCACCCCAGACTATTCCATGCTTCCTGCTTCCCGCTCAGTCCTATGGTTTCTCCAGGGATGATTTAGGAATGGAGAGTGGCAGCCATCTTGTCAGGAAGTTGCAACACCTCCGTTCTCACATCTACCCTGCCAATCTTCAGACTTGGTGTACTTCACGTCCTGTACGGACCCATCCTATTCTGCCCTCAGAGAACAATGTGGCTGTGCCGTCTCTGAGCAGATTTCACTCACACAAACTCCCTGGAACATGGTGGCCTCCCAGCACACCCTCCTGTACCCTGAAGGCCTCGCCTTCCAGAGAACTCATCACCCCAGTGAGAGAGTGGACAGGAGTGAGGTTAGCCCCCATCACACCCCTCCCCTTCACATGCCCTTCTCAGACCTCCAGAGAGGTCAGGACAGCAAGGGTTGGGCGCCACCTGGTGGCCACGAGCTGCACTACAGGCCACCATCCTCTTCACCCCTTTTCTCGTGCCCCACCCTCTCTGGAAACTCAGGCTGATCCCAGACCCTTCTCTGGGGCCCCAACAAACTTGCTCACCACCCCTACCCACCACAGTCCTGCGGAGGCAGATGGTGACCCTGCCCTCCTGAATCTCCTTCCTCCATCTGGAGAAAGAGCCCTTGGAGAGGAGTCAGGCTCACACCAACCTTGGCTGATTACTTAACCTCCTGAACCTCAAGCTTCTTGGCTACAGAATGAGACTAATAGTATCTACGCCACAGAATCGTGAGGTTTCTGCCCTGCAAACCAGTTCATCTGTACCGGTTTGCAGAGCAGAAATAGAGACACAGATGTAAAGAACAAACGTATGGACACCAAGGGGGGGAAAGTGGCGGGGGTGGGGGTGGGGGTGGGGGTGGGATGAATTGGGAGATTGGGATTGACATGTATACACTAATATGTATAAAAAGGATGACTAATAAGAACCTGCTGTATAAAAAGATTAATTAAATTTAAAAAAATAAAAGAATCGTGAGGTTTCATGTAAAATGAAACCATTAAGTTGGGAGGGCAGGGCAGCCACTAGAAGCCCCGGGGCTAAGCCTTGGGTTCTCTAACCTGGTGAGGGCTGCCGGTGGCTCTGCAGATGCGTGGCCCTCCTCCCATCTATCCTCCCACCCCCTCCTCCCGCCCCCTCCCCTGGCAGCCCCAAACAGCTGCCCCGCCCATCTTCCCAGGGAGCTCACCCTCCTGCTAGAGGCTCCACCCAACACCCAGTTGCCGGTGAAGGTGGTGCTGAAAAGCTGCCCGGGGCTGCTCACGAGCCGGTACGTTTCCCAGCTCATTTTCCAGGGCACTTGCCAGTCCGCCCTCTGCCCTCGCCCCCATCCAATTGGTCCAATGCGTCTTGAATTCCTCCTCCCTCGCCTCGCCCAGGGCACGGAGCATCGCCCTAGAATGATCCCTGCCCAACCTCTCCCGCCCAGTCCTTGCTCTGTCCTCCTGCTGGAGCTTCTAAAATGCTTGTCTGAGCCACTCCCCACTGAAAACCTTTCCCTGGCTCCCCGCTGCCCACAAAATCAAGCCGAACTCCACAGCCTGGCATTCATGGCCCTCCCTGATCTGGCCTTGGCTCCCCCTCCAAGTCTCCATTCCCTGTGTGCCAGCCACTCCACTCCCCTTCTCTGTGCATTTGTAGGAGCAGGTCCTTCTCCCAGGGGTGCCCAACCCCCTTTGCCCACAGGAAAATGCCTGCTCATCTTCCAAACCTTGCTGTTCTTCTCAGGCCCCTGCCTGGGACCATAGGTATCATGGCCTGTGTCTCCCCCACCGGGCTGTTAGACCCTCCAGACCAGGGACAAGGATGAATTTAGCTCTGGGCCTCAGCGTAGGGTCCCGAGTGCATGAGGAAATAGTTGTGAGTTGTTCAATTTGGTGGCAAGGAGGGAGGGCCTCGAATGGGATTAAATGTCCTCAAGGGAGTGCTGGGCTGGAGACAGCAGATGCAAGGGAGGGGAAGTAAGGCCCAGGGGTGGGTACCCAGGATGTGCTTCCACTTTGTCCAAAGGCTTGTGGAAGAGGACACACACACACACACACACACACACATTCGGGGTTGGGGGTCACAGGTAGAGGAGCACCTATGTCAGTCCGCACCGACGCTGGCTTCAGCTGGGCACCATTAGAATAGTCCTCCCGTGTCAGCTTTGGGCCAGGAACTGATTCATCCCCACCTGGGGGCCCACTGGTCAGCCTGGGTCCTATGCTGTGAGAGGGCAGACAGACTGGGGGAGCCCAAAGGAGGGGCTGGGCAGGGGAGGGGCCTGGACCCCATGGCCCCAAGGGGAGGCGAGAGCCCTGGGACCATTCAGCCCAGAGGAGCAGATTCCAAAGCATGACAGACTGTGGGGTAGAAGAAGCAGACAGGCTCTGTGGTCCCAAAGGCACGGCTGACACTCTGGGGCCATTGTGGGTGGTCTCAAGATGATCCTGTCTCTCTCCTCCCAACCCTCCCTCTCCTAGGAAAGGACAGCCCAGTGCTCAGTCCCTTAACATGCCAACCTTTACTGATCTGGGAGAGATGAACAGGGATAGAAGATGGGAGGGGTATAGGCAAGTGGGGAGTGGGGTATGGAGACTGTGCCAGTCAGAGCCTCCTCATGGTCCCCAATTGGGACCTGCCCCTCTCTGTCTGTGCAGAAGCAAACACTCTCACAGCCAGGAGAGCAGGGAACCCACCCTGCAGCCATAACCCAGGGCTGTATCTGAGGTAGAGTCAGACTCAAGGTTACCCCTCTGGCTGGATTTACAGGGACACAGACAGGCATCCCCGGGGCTCGGAGAGGGTTCAGAGGCCCAGGCCTCGGCTGTATGGGCACTCATGACTAAGGAAGGCCAGCAGACAGAGGGTCTAGGAGAAGCACCAGGTCACCTCCTCTAGGCAGCCTCCTTGATTGCTTCAGCCCCTCAATTCTCCCTTTCCAGTCCACAATCGCTGCCCCATGCTCAGGCCTCTGTATCTGCCATCCACACCTAAGTCCCTACTATCTGTCACAGGACTGGTCTGGGGATACCCCAGCAGGTCTAGGACTCCCCCAGAAGAGGGGCTAGGCAGCAGGGGTGGGACCTCCAGTAGCCTGAGAGTTCTAAAAGGCATTTGCCTCCCCCAGGGCTGTTTCCCCGCCCCCGCCTCCAACCCCACATACAAAGTCTGCAAACAGCCCTGTGGGGGAGGGTTGGTAGAAAGAAATAGATTTATTCTCATGTACAAAGCCGTCAGCCCACAGGACCATATACAACAGTTGCACAGAGTCCTAGAAAAACGCATCTCTCTAAAGGCAGCTCAGAATAGGTAAGGCAGGTGGCCCCCTCCCCCCAGCCCACAACACTGTACTGAACAAAACAGAGAAAGGAGGAACCTGCAGCCGGGATGACCCCAGAGGCCCAGCCCTATTGGGTCTCCCTAGCCCCGGGGCACAGGTGGATATGGCCTTGAAGAGGAGACAAGCCCTACCAGGGCTGAGGCCGGGTTCCCCTCTGGCTGCAGGAATGCAGGAGGGGCTCGGGCTAAGGGGGTGCACTCAGGAGGCCACTGAGGGACTCAGTGTCGGCTCTCTGCCCCAGGGGTCCAGGGACACTCCATGGCCTCTCCTGCGACTCCACAGAGCTATGGGGACTTTGATCTAAAAGGGGTCTTACAGAATGGATTGTCTCACCCTCCTGTTTCATCCAGATAGGGGAAGGGACTTGCCCAGGGACAGCCAGGATGAAGCACTGCTGACCCATGATGCGCCTGCCTCCCAGCCCAGGGATCCTTCCTGCCCACTGTTCTTATCCTGCTTTCTTCCTGAGCCCCCTCTCCCAGAGCACTGAGCTGCCCCCCTGGCAGCTTCCTTATGGGACCCCTTCATCTCCCCAGGTCCCAGTCTCCACTATAAGTACAGTGGCAGTCCTCAGGGCCACCTGTGGCCCCATCGCTATTTCTAGTCCTCCAGCCAAGCTGATGACTGTCTCTAAGACCCACACTCTGCCCACTCAGATGTCTCACCTTCTTGCGTGAGGATCCTGGGGGGCAGGGGGTGTCCTCAGAGGAAAAGGGCACAGATCTGGTGGGGCAGAAATGGGGCCCAGGAGAACCATCCAGGCTGCCTCGGAAGAGTGGCCTGAGGGGGGGCACTTGCCAAGGTGTGGTCAGAGATGCAGAGCAGGGCGCACTGTTCATTGTCATCCCCGTGCTCTCAGAGGACAAATAAAGTCCTGGTGAGGCTGGAAGTCTTCCATTATACAGACGAGAAAGCTGAGGCCGTGGAAGCTCGGCCTTGCCCGGGGTCACATGGGAAGTCCTGGTCTAGAACCCAGGACCCGTGGCTCTGGTCCCAGGGCATGTGGCCAGGCCAGTGGAGAGTTGTGGGAGGAGGCCTGGGTGAAGAGGAGTCCCAGGAGGGACTCACTCAGCATCGAGGCTGCAACAGCCATTGATGGGGGCCCCAGCACCATCCAGGTCAGGCACCTCGTACTCCTCGTCCAGGAAGTCCAGCGAGTTGTTGCTTGGGAGGCCGCGGATGGTGAACTTGTGCGACACTTTGGTCCAGTGCTCACGATTAGAGGCCACACGTTCATACAGCTCTGCTGCTTTGGGGAACAGGTCCTGCAGCAGCCTGGGGATGTGAAGGCGCAGGGTAAGAGGTCAGACTGTGAGCAGCAAGAAAGATTCGGGCTGGACCACAGGTAAAACTTCCACAAGAGTATGAGGCATAGGACGGGAAGCACAAGGAGAACATGGCGGTCTCTTTCCATAAGGGACCAAGGATGAAGTGAATGGCCCATTTAGGGGCAAAGCAGGAGAGGTTGTGCCCAGAGGCAGGGAGTGGATGAGCTGGAGCAGAGCCAGGCCAGCCCACCACTTGTGTCTGCTGTGACAGCCACAGCCAGCCCCATCCCACCCACCCTGCTGTCCCTGGCTGGGGTCCCTAGCAGGCCCCACGAGATCGCTCACTTGTAGATGGGCATTGCGATGTGCTCCATGAAGCTGATCTGCAGCTCGGGGATGTAGGCCTTCTCACGGTCCATCATCTCCATCGGCCTGTTGCCCATGGCCTTCTCCTGCAGGCATCAAGTCGTCAGGCCTGGCCCTCTCCTTCCTCCATAAGCACCCGGATCAGGCTAACCCAGCCCTCCCGGGCCCAGGCTAGGAACCCTCCCCCAACCTGGACACCCTGCTGTCACTCCCCACATACCAAGTCTCCTTGGGAAAAGAACTCTTTGTAGATCAGCTCCTGAAAGGTCAACACTCTCATTACCTCCTGTGAGTGGGGTCCATCCACCCACGCTCCTCCACAGCCCATTCCCAAGGGGGCAAACTGAGGCACTGGGACCTCAGGACCTGCCCTCACCATGTCCGGCCTGGCAGGGGGATGGGCCCCAGATGGGAAGGAGTGGCTGGGTTCTGGCCCACCTTCCACCAGCCACTGATTTGCTATGAGTGACCCCCCCAGTGAGTCCATGTCCCTCCCTGCATCTCCCCACCTGTCGTCCTGAGGGGGTCCAGGTTCCTGTCTCCCCCACAGGCTGAGCTCAGCACAGGGAGGGTGTTCAGGCTGCGGGAGCCACACAGAGCCAGGCAGGGAGTACAGCCTGCGCCTTCCCAGGCTGGGGCAGCACTTACTGCAATCTTCCTCGTTGTCTTCCAGCCCTTGGTCTGGTCAGAGAGGTCACAGGAGGTCATAAGGAGGCAGAGAAGGAGGCTGTGATGCTGCTTGTTGGTTCGGTCATAGCCCACTGTTGGGGAGAGAACGGGGTCAAGGAGAGGGCCCCAGCATCCTGGTACCCTCTCTCAGAGGGCAAGGCCCCAGGGCCCACCCCAAAGTGGTCCAGGGAATTCAGCACCCTGGATGGGAGCCAGGGATGTAGGGCTGGGTCTGCCTGCTGGGTTGATGCCAGAAGGGGTGGATCTAAACCCCTGGGGATGCTCTCCAGGCGAATCCCCCTCTTGGTGGTCCCTCCCCATCCCTGAGGCCTGGGCTAAAGGCAGGCACCTTCGGCCATCTTTTGGAGATCCTTGAAGATGCGGAGGTGGTGGGCCAGGTCTGTGGCCAAGATGATGTCCCGCATCAGGTCCAGCATGCGCTGATAGTCCTGGGCCAGGGCCAGGGGTGCGGGAGGGTGTCAAGGCCTCTGGCCAGACACCCCACCCTCGCCCCCAGACCTCAGGAACCTCCACCCCTCGGCTTCACTCCTTCTCCCGTCTCAGGCCAGCTCCCAGCTCCCACTTCCTCACCCCCAGCCCCACCCCCGGCCTCATCACCTTCCGGGAGAAGTGGTCAAAGATGTTGCAACCGTGGGTGTTGAGGATAGCGATGGCCTGAGCGAAGTGGTGCCTCTGGGGGGAGAGGAGTGATGGGGGTCCAGCTGGGGTGGGGGGCTTCCCTCCTCACTGACCCCAAGAGTGGGAGCAGGCCCGGCCCAGCCCCGGCCCCCAAGGTGAGCTGAGCAGGCAGAACTGGGGAGTCGGGGGTGCGGGGCCCGTTCCCTTTCTGGACTCTGTTTCAACCCTCTCTGTGACCCTGGGCAAGTCCCTGGCCACCTCTGAGCCTTGGATTCCTCAGCTGTCACATGGAGGGACACAACAAGGTAAGCTCTGAGGGCCTCTCAAGCTGGAACGATTCTGAAATGATCCCTCGGAGTCCTGGACACTAATTCATGCAGCCAGCATTTGTGTGCTGACAAGGAAGGGTGGTGACAAGGCGAGGGCAAGGACCCTGTCTCCTGATGCTGAAGGGCTATCACTCAGGGGAGGGGCACGTAAGCCCAGGGCATGGAGGGCAGAAGCAGGGCTGCCACCATGCCTCCCAGGAGGAAGCGAGCCCCTCGTCTCTGGGGGTGTGCAAGCGGGAGCAGCTCTGGAGGGGGCCTGCGGGGTCCGCGTGAGGCAAGGCGAGCTTGGAAGTCTGACTCCCACTCTGTGCCAAGCCCTCTGCCAGGTGCAGGGAACTCAGAGATGTCCCCGATTCTGTCCCTGCCCCCAGGAGCTCCCATCGCGGGCGTGCAGACCCACCCACATCAGTCTAAGGCAAAGCTGAGTATGATGGCAGTGAAGCCCGTGCCCGGCTGGGCGGGGAGGGGGTTTCATAGGGTGTCCCCAGACATGCAGAGAGAAACATGCTAAATGCAAGTCCTCCCTCGGCAAACCTGGGCTCAGGCGGAACCTGCTGCCTGATTCGTACCCCCAGCCGCACCTGCACGCCTCCAAGCCCATCGGGGAACAAGAGCCAGGCGTGCCCTGGGGGTGGCTGCAGCTCTCATAGCCTATCTGAGGTGCAGGGCTTGGGAGGGGGACGAGCTGGGCCACAGTCTAACTTAGTAAGTCACTGGCTTTAAGGGGACAGTGGAAACGGGGATATTGGGCAGAATGGTGGTACCTCCATGACAGAACCTTCTGAGCTGTAGAGCGCGGCCAGCACAGATTTCTGGAAAAGCCCGAGAAAAGTCCATCACTCCTCACATCCAGAGGCAAGTGCTGCCATATTGGGTTCAGAACTGCCCTGCACCTCCCGCCATCTCCCAAAGCCTGGGAGAGCCTCCTCCCATCTCTAAACTGGCTCCTGGTCTCACCAACTCCCGCCTCTCCCCAGGCTGGAGTGGGGAGACTCCCAGACACCTCGGGGAGGGTGCCCACTGTGACGAGGGCAGGGTCTCACCGAGGCCACCTGGAAGGAGTTGTTTGTGCCTCTGTGGTCCAGGTCGTGACACATGCAGGAAATAAACAAGGCAAAGATCTCCATGTCCCTGGTTGGGAGGAGACACAGGAAAAGGTCAGCCACTGCTGCCTCCCCACACTTTCAAAGGAGGGCCAGCTGGATGAGACGTCCAGGATAAGGGGAATAGCTCAGTGGGTGAGTATTTGACTGCAGATGTCCAGGAACCGCCTGGACAGGAGCTCAGGACACCTGGGTCCCCTTCTTGGAAAGGGGCCTCGTACCTTTCTAACTGGGCTGTTAAGAGGGTCCCGTGAGGCAGTGTGTGTAAAGCCTGCCACACAGGAGGTGCCACCCTGTCCCAGGGAAGGGGACCCCACCAGCTACCAGATGGGGGGAAGTGCAGTCACTCACTCGAGGTAGTTGGCGAGCTCCAGGTTCTTGTAGAGCAGGTAGCAGAAGTGGGAGACAGAAAAGGCGTGCATCCAGTTGTGGTAGGGTGGATCCCGGTAGCCCTTCTTCACCATCAAACAGAACCTGGGGGAGGGGAGAGGGCAGCACAGGGGCCTCAGGCTCTCCTCCTCCAGGAAACCCTCCAGGCTCTGCCCTGCCCCATTCCTTTGCTATCCTGTGGTCCCAGTGTCTGTGAACTGCTTCTCACTCACAGATCCCCCCCACCCTCACAAGAGTGGGCCTCCCCTAGGCATCCTCAGACAGTCCTTCCCAGAGCGCAGGGGGCAATGGATGTGAGAGTAGAGTTAGGAGGGAGGCAGAGACGGGGCTGCCTGCACGGAGGGGAGGGCTGGGGACACACACCGGGCCAGCGTCGGGCAGTCAATTTTGTAGTTATTGATGAAATTCATGTCCTGCAGCATGCTGAGGATGGCCTGGAGAGAGTGGAAAGGCGGGATCAGAGGATCGTCAGTTTCAAGATGGGCCACCCCACCCCCAGCCTTGGCCCTTCTTGGAGCCTCCAACATTTCGGAGTCTTGGAACTTTAGATCTAAACTAGAGAACTATAAAACGGTAGAGCCAAGCACTCTCGGAGCCATGAACTTAGAAATATGACATCTAAGAACTCTTGGAACCAAGTTCACACAAAATCTTAGAAAAACAGGGAGGGAGGTGCCAATCCTGAGGCCCTCGTTGGTTCCCGTCCAGCCCCTGGCCCCGGGCAGGCCCTGGGGCCCGTGCCGGCAGCCCGCATGCCCCCTCCATCTCTGAGGAGACTCTATAGCCTTCTTTGATGACTCTGTCTTGCCAGGAAGTTCCTATGCACATCTAACTTCAATCTCCGGCTGTACACTCTCCACCTCCACATTCCAGTGGGCCAGGCCAGCTCACCATGGAGGTGTCATCCTCGGGCAGAGAGCGAGGAGTGTAGGTGAAACAGGCAAAATTGGAGTCAATGGCAGCCACAGGCTGGATCCCATCATGGAGAAGTTTGGTGTATTCATCATCAGAGACCTAGAGGGAACCAGCCGGGGTATTAGAAGATGGCCTCCACCCAATCCAATGTCTTCAACCTCAACTTCCCACAGTGGCGGGGACCTCCCACTCAGAATGCACACCAGTCGGGCCATCCACTCCATGGGTTATCACTGGGCAGGAGAACACCACCGTCCCCTCACCATCCTGCAGCCCACCTACTATGCCTCCTTTCCAGTGACCACCCTCATCTGTAACAGCCTGTCCTTGTCAAAGACAGAGAACACCTCTTCATGGCAGCATAGGTAGCCTTTCATGGACAATAAACGAAAGATTCCTTCTTTTGGGAGGACCATCCCAGAGTCTAACCTCAATCCTTCCTGCTGCAGCTTTGACCGTAGCCACAAAGTCTGTGACACTTTGGTTTAGACACAGATGAGAGGAATGTTCAAATGAACAATGACCACCACATACTCTGAAGTAAAGCCTGGGACAGCTTTTCTAACACAAGGTCTGGGAATGGGACTGCCCAGGACTGCAGGGCCACTGTATTTAAGGGATCTGTCAGAAGGGCCCTGGGTGGGCTTCCCAGCCTTCAGTAATTCCCAGGATGGGAATTATCCCTGGACATTGGGAACACCTGGCTGAACCAATTCTTCCCTGGGCTAAGTAGTGCTGCCAGCCTTGGGGCTGAACCAGAAACTGCTTTGAAGGCCAGCTGCCCCGAAGGAGAGCAGCAGAGCAAAAGGCGAGGCATTGCTCTGCGTCTATCTTCTTTTTTTTTTTTTTTCTTGCGGTACGCGGGCCTCTCACTGTTGTGGCCTCTCCCGTTGCGGAGCACAGGCTCCGGACGCGCAGGCTCAGCGGCCATGGCTCACGGGCCCAGCCGCTCCGCGGCATGTGGGATCCTCCCGGACCGGGGCACGAACCCGTGTCCCCTGCATCGGCAGGCGGACTCTCAACCACTGCGCCACCAGGGGAGCCCTGGGTCTATCTTCTTATATTCAAGAGAGGATGATAAGAAAGTCCAGCCTGTCTTGGGCGCCTGAGGATTTGGGGAGGCAGGGGAGGAAAACGTGGGCTACAGGGGACCCTGGGGCCCTGACAAGGAGGGCAGAAGCTCCATGCAGGGCTCACCTTCATGTGGTACATCATCATCTCGTTGGCCAGGTGGCTGCGATACTGGGCCTCATTCACTTTCTTGTATAGGAGGGACTGGGGGGAGAGAGGGAAAGATGGGGCTCAGGCAAGGTGGCTGTGAAATCTCAGAACATCCAGGACTGGGACAAAGGGATCAGATAGAACCCCTGCCCCCTTCCTGTCCCATGCTGGGCCCAGTCTGAGCCTTCAAGCTCCAGCCCAGAGCAGGGGGCCCCTCCAACTTTCATCCAGACCTCCCCTTGCCCCTCCTTCCCAGTGCCTCTTAGCACTTGAGCTGGCACTTGGCACACTCTCCTGAGCTTGCCCCAGGCTTCAGTGACGGAACCTGAGGCCCACAACAGAGAGACAGAAGCAAGGAAGGGGGACAGCGTTGGGGGCCTAGGGGTCAGATTCCTGGGCCAGAGCTGCCAGCTCTGGACAATGAGACCCAACATATCCCAAAAAGAATAACCAGGAGCTTGGGTTGAGGTTGCTTCCAGAGAACGGAGGGAAATAAAACAGACCTCCCATAGTCCTGGGAGGCTAACTGTACAGGACAGGAAGTAGTATCTCTGATTTTCTGATGGGAAACTGAAGCCAGAGGTGACCAGTAGGTACTGAAGATTGCAGAGCAACCCAGCAGCAGGGCTCTGAGCCCCAGGGCAGGGCACGGACCCGTCTGGACAGAGCAAAGAGAGCCAATGTGGAGAGAACAGAGGGTCCTGCACGCCCCTGTCCTCCTCACATGTGCGATGCTGATGCCACAGTAGATGGAGAAGGCTGTCGCCAGATCCTCGTCAAACTTGCTGAACCATGGTCCGTTGATCTTATTTACCAGCTCGGCCACACCGATGACCTCTGGGGACCAAAGAAGGGCTAGGATGAACCAGTGGATGTGTCCAACGGAGATCTGCCCTCCCAGGGTGTCCTCAAGGGACATCACGTATTTGGGAAAACCCATCCCTTCGGCTTAGGGACACTAGGGTGGTGGAGAAGGCTTGTGGAACGTCCGCTCGGCTCCGCCCCATCCTGCTCAGGCCCCGCCCCGCCCCTCCTCCCGGAGCCGCCAGGACCACGCACCCTTGTTCTCGTTCTTGATGGGAAAGCAGAGAATGTTGCGCGTCCGGAAGCCGGTGCTGTCGTCCACACCGCGGTAGAAAAGTGGGTGTGCGTACGCGTCCGGGATGTTCAGAATCTGGCCCGTGGTCGCCACGTGGCCCGCGATGCCCTGGTCGGCCGGGATGCGGATCTCATAGCTCTGCCGGGCCAGGGATGGCATAGAGAGGAAGTTGGTGGCCGGTCACAGAGCGGACCATCAACCATCGGGCCTGCTCCACAGCGCCCACTGCGTACTCCCGGCCCCCAGGACCACGGCCACACCCTCCCTCCTCAAGGCCCTGACTCACCTCATCATCCACCACGCCCCCATCGAACACCTTGGCCACCAGCTCGTTCTGATCCAGCAGGAACACAGAGCATCTGTGGAGAGATGGCTTTGGTCCACAGAGCCCTGACACTCCTCTCCCGCCACCCCTCTCCTGCCACCCCTCAAATCTCACGACTAGAGGCAAAGCCTGGATTTTGAGGCCTGGAGGGAGAGACTCTCCTCAGAGCTGGCTGACTCCAGACATCAGTCCAGATCGATGATTTTTTTTTTTTTTTTTTTTTGGTGGCACCTACTCTGTACCAGGCACTGTGTTAGGAGCTGAGGACCCATGGCCAGCAAAGTAAGCCCCACCCCTGCTGTCACTTGCTGTCACAGTCTAGTGAGAGTCACAGGCATGAAATAAAGAATCACAGAAAACGTGAAGGGGTCCCACAAGAAGACAATGGAGGGGAAAAAAAGAGCGGAGGAAAGAAGAGGTCGTTACTGAGGCCCAAGGCCTCTCTCGCCCCACCCCGGGGTGGATTCACTCACATCTCAGCATTGCTGAGGTTTCTGGCCTCTGTGATGATCTCCTGGAGCAGCACAGAGACGTCATCTGTGGGAGCAAGAAGCATGGGGAACAGTGGTGAGACCAGGCCGGAGTGCTGAGAGGCCAAGCCCTCCCACCTCCCCTCCTCAAATTGCCACCCCCCAACTCCCACCCCACAGCCAGGTATGAAGGAGGGCAGTGCACTCACCCAGGTGAGTGAAGAGGTTCTTTGCCACTTGGAGAAGAGCCTGGAATGGAGAAAATGGAAATCACAGGGAATCAGGTTGCAGGGGGTCACCCTCTCCAGCCCCCTGCCTCCATCAGCTCCAGGGTCTTCTCATTCCTCCCCTAGGGCTCTCTGGACAGACTGGAGACTGGCAGAGTCTAATTATATCATTTGGCTACTAAGTGAAGGAGTGGGAGGAATAGCCCCAGTGAGGGTGCACAGACATCCTGAGTCTGAGGTGCGCATGCACCTCCAGCTCTAGCCACCCAGCTGTTGCGGTGATGTCCAATCTGAACACTAGAGGGCGATCGCATACAGTGCCTGCAGCCAGAGGTGCCGTCTTGAAGAGCTACTGTCCTCCCTCTCTTTTTTTTTTTTTTTTTTGGCGGTACGCGGGCCTCTCACTGTTGTGGCCTCTCCCGTTGCGGAGCACAGGCTCCGGACGCGCAGGCTCAGCGGCCATGGCTCATGGGCCCAGCCGCTCCGCGGCATGTGGGATCCTCCCGGACCAGGGCACGAACCCGTGTGCCCTGCATCGGCAGGCGGGCTCTCAGCCACTGCGCCACCAGGGGAGCCCTGTCCTCCCTCTTTAAGAGGCCGCCAGAGCCTAGGTAGTCTCCCTGCCACCAGCCCCCAAAGACATGGGCTTTTCCCTTGTGGCTGACTCTCTGGAGCTGAGAGCTGGGCGACGTGGTCTCCGAGAGAGGCGCCACTCACCTGGCACTCACACTTGAGCTTCTGCTCCTTCTGGAAGGCCAGGGTGCTGGTGAGGACCGTGCTGGTGTAGTGAAAGCAGTGCTGGATCACACGCTCATCCTGGTCTGTGAATCTGGCAGGGTGGGGTGGCGGGGGTCACCGGAGAGGGACAGACCACAGACAGCTTACCCCATTCTGCCTTACTTCCGTTCCTCCAGGAAGCCCACTTGGAAATCCACCAGCAAACTCACTCTCCTCTGCTGGGGCTGCTTACCGCACAGGTGGCTTGGGCCAGCTTCCCCCTCAGACTGGGGGCTCCTGAGCGGGGTGGGGGAGTTCTAATCCTCCTCTGACCAAAATGTGTTTTCTTCCTCAGACTATTGCTTCTCGAAGCCAGAGCCATGTCTCCCTCCTCTGACTTTAGACTTACCCAGACTGAGGTTGAGTCTCCTCCCTCAGACTGGGGCTGGGTGTTCTGCTCTTCTCCAGGGGCCCCTCCAGCCTCAGGGAGGGGCGGTGGCACTGCCCTGTCTTTTCCAGCTCCTGTCACTGTCCTACCCTCCTCCCTGCACTTTGCAGGCCCCGATTTGGTGCCTCCACAAGTCCCATGGTGCTGTGGGCAGGGCAGTGCCCATCAGATTCATGGAGCTGGCTCACAATGGACAAGATCAGCCCCAAATCCTGAGGAGGTCATTCAGTGGGGTCACCAGATGATTTGTCACCAGGGAGCTTGGTGGGACTGGATGGACCAAGCTGGAGGCAGGACCTGGGCTGGGGACGTGGGTAAGCCTCTCCGGATGGGGATCATGGAGAGATGAAGCATTCCTCAGAGATTCTGACCATTTCTCAGCCCCCAGATTTCCCTGCCTAGTCCCTTCCCCATTTGGGGGCTGCCTTCAGTGCTCCTCTCTGCCGGGGTATCCTCCACGCGTGCTCGCCGTCCAGTGATTCGGATCCAGACCCCAGGCCCCACCACCCTGTGTCTGTCTGCCCACCTTCCTTCTCGTGGCATTTGAGCCCTCTCCATCCAGTCCCACCCACCTCTCTCCCCTCTTCTATGGGCGTCTCTCAGCTTCAGCCACAGTAAGATCCTCATCGTTCTGAGAAAACCTCAGGCTCTTTCACACCTTCATGCTTTTTCCCACACTGTTCGCTCTGCCTAGAATACCTTTCCCACCCTCCTCCCTCTACGCCCTAAAAATAAACATCAAGTCTTGAAGGCAGGGACCATGACTGTATCATCCCCTAATACAGAGCCTGGTACAGGGGAAATATTTGGAAAGTGTTTGCTCAATGTCGTAACTGTACCTCTGCCCCTGCCACCCGCCCCATCGCACTCCCAGCTAAAGGGATTCTGGAGTCCCTTCTCTCTGGGCTCCAGGCAGCTTCTCTGCAGTGTCTGCTCTGAGCTGAGCACCACCTTGGCTCATGTAGTTGTTCAGCACTCAGTCCCTGAAATATGTGGAACCCAGAGATGATCTTGCCCCTGCCCTGGGCCTCAGGGCTGTCACCAAGTCCCCATCTCGTTTCCCTTCTGATACCACCTCTCCTCCAGGTCCAGGGCCACCTCAGAACCCAAGGCTACAGCCAGCAGCCAGAGGTCACAAACCCTGCTGGACCCTCCCCTCTGGGAGCATAGGGCCAGACACAGTAGGTACTCAATGTGTGTTTATTGAATGGCACAAATGCTCCCACCACTAGGATGGGACAAATGACACAGATCCTACATCCCCGCTGCCTCAGCAGGTTCTGCCTTGTCCCTATCTTTATTTTCCCAGGCCCATCCAACTGCCAATAGAGCTCCATGCTGGCAGGTCCTGCTACTCAGATCTCTGACACCCAGATCTCTGCCCCACCCCTGCAGGCCCCATCCCTGGGCTTCTGACACTCTCTAGTCCCAACATCTCCAGTCTCCACTTCCTGCAGGAGGTCCGAGCCCTCAAACCCAGCCTGCTTGCTTGGGCCCCAGGGGCCAAGCAACTTGACAGCATCTCTCTGCATCCTGGAATCAGAATGCAACCCCTCACCTGCCTACTACACCCTACTGCTAGGCCTGCTGGACCAAGTGTGGCAGCATTCACATCCTAAAGCTGCACCCAGGACAGGCACGGCTGATCAAGGCACGGCTGATCAATCAATCAATTAGTTTAGTGCTTCTCACTAAACTAATACAATGCTTCAGGCAGCTGCTACCCATTAATGAGTTGGTGTGGGACAGGAAATCTATGATACGACTTCTAGGCCTCAAATCTGACCTCAGTTCTTGAGATATGGACTAAGCTTGTTTATCTGACCGTGTGTCCTGCTTACCCCTCTGTTTCACACGATTCCTACAGCTGCCCTGTCAATGCCTCTAAGGACCCTCAGCTTAGCCCAGCCCCCATGCCTATTCCCTGAGTCACTGTCCACTGGGTCGGTGATGCTCTGCGGGTCCCAGAGAGTTCACCCATCCTAGAGCTCATCGCTCCTCCATCAGGCAGTTCCCAGCAGAAATGCCAAAACAAAGGATGGCAAGTGGGGGAAAGGCCAGTAGCAAAAAGTGGATAATCCAAACTGCAAGAAATGGGCAAAGAGAAGGGGAACTCGCCTGGACCGCAACATGATTTTACAAAGTCAAAATGGAGCAGCGGCAAGGGTCTATCGCTCCCATAATCTCACAGTCTCTTGCACAAACCATTCAACCTACCGCTGCTGGAATAGTAAGTACTCCCTGCCCAGTACCCTTCCCGCGCTGTTACCCTAGTCGAGCCCCGCCCGGCCTCTCGGCTCCGTCTCCTGATCCACATCACTCCACCCAGACTCACAAGTCTCCTCCGAGCTTGTTGAAGGTGCAGGCCAAGGCCACCACCTGGTCAGTGGCCCGGCTGATGACAGGGATACAGAGCATGGCCTGCACCTCGAAGCCCAACATGCTTTGCAGCTGTTGCACATCCTCCTGCAAAGGGGAGGCAAGGGGGAGGCAAGTCAGGGCAGGGAAGGAGGAAATATGCTTCCTTCCCCCGCCCTCCACCACACTCTGCAACAGGAGGGGCTGAAGGGCTCATGCAGGGTGGGAAATGCTATGACATGGGGTGGGGTCTTGTCTCCCCCCATTCCTAGGCTGCCCTGGCCCAGAGACTCTGGCCCTGGGGACTGGGCAGTGGGCTCTCCCCTTGGCTCCCCGCCAGTCCAGCCAGGCCATGGCTTACAGAGGTGAGATCTTTCAGCTGGATAGACTTCTTGTCTTCCACCACCTGGCCCAGTCGTCCCATCGTCAACTGGGGGAGTGAGGAGAGCCAGTCAGGGCCCAGCTCTTCCCAAGATCAGGCGATGTCAGACCTCTTCCCCCCCAAGTCTGGAAGTTTCAACTATCTCTTCAGTCAGTCCAAACTGTGGATGGATTCAACACTGAGGAGTGAGGGTGGGGTGAGGGTGGGGGAGTAGGCTCTTGACCAGAATCTCCTATGGAGGACTTGAGGGTCTTCCCTAACTAGGAGAAAGGAAAGCAGAATCCAAGGATTCTCACTGATCTTAACAGATTCTAAGAGAGCCAAATCCAGAAATATTCCAACAGAAGTGACATGGTCGCAGGTGAGTCTTTCTGTAGACTGAGAGATTTCTCCTAATGGCTCCTGATCATGAGGGGTTGTGATCTCTCACAACATTTCTAAGTAGACCTCAAGATCCAGATAATTCCATCACATTCCAAGAGATTCTAGCAGATCCCAATCTCTCTGGGCAGATCCCAGGAGAGCCTAGACGACTTTAACTGCTTCTGCAGACTCCCACACAGGGGGTGCGGGACTCACCGGAAAGCTGATTTCTTCCTCCAGCACTTTATCTCCAATCACCTGATGGGCAGAGCGAGGTGGACTGGTTAAGGATGGGCAGGGTTTTTCCTCTCAGAGACCCCGGTCCCTCGCCCTGCTCCACAGTGGACCTGGGCCCTCACCTTACAGGAAAGCTGGAGACTGTCCTCAGATACCAGCAGGAGGCAGCAGCGGGACGCCTGGGTCTCCTGCTGCAGCTGAGAGGGAGGGACACAGCGAGAGGCTGACCGTGGATCTGGGAGCAAACCCACTCCCCACCCTCTGGCCTTTTTGAGGTTCCTCGGGTAGGTGGGGAAGAGAAGAGGGGCAGGACACGGGACTCTGAACTGAGATGGACGGCTCACAGGGACCTTGGTCCCAGGAGGGGCACAGGGACTCACGTATTGGAGGACTTTGAGCTGCAAGGAAGAGGCATCCAGGTCGTAGAGTTCCCCTGCAATGGCGGGGCGCGGGTCAGAGAGAGAGGGCCCACAGACTCCCCCAAGGGTGCGCGCCACCCTCAGGCCCCGCCCACCATGGGCCCCTCCCTTCCAGGTTCGACCCCGCCCCTCCCCGCCCCCAAGGACCTGCCCCAGCCGGGTCCTCACCGCAAAGCTGCAGGATCTTTCGGTCTTGGTCTGTGTACGGAACCCCACCCTTCTGGTCTCCCGCCGCCCCCTCTGGAGTATTCTGGACCGCTTCCGGGGCCGCGCTGGGCCCGCGCTGCTGCAGGGCCTGGACCCTCTTCAGGGCCACCAGGGTCTGGAACGGGCGGAGCGGTCAGCAAGCCACACGCCCCACCTTTATCGCCCTTTGCTCGAGCCCTTCCCTCTGCCTGCGGTGCCCATCGCCCCCACCCCCAACCCGCGTCCCAAACAACTCATCCCTCAGCACTCCACCCTCCTGTGGACTCCCACTGCCCCCAGAGCGCCCCTCGGTCCATGATCAGGTAAGTACAGGGTTTGTCTCCACGCCTAGCCCCCAGACTCTTACAAGGCAGAACAGGGTCAGATTTCTCCGTCTCTAGCACCCACGGGGAGTCGTAAGTTCTTGTTAAAGTCACAAAATCATAAAATCTCCAGGAAGAGCCTCAATATCATTATGTAGATAGTCCTTCCTAAGTATTAACAAAATATTTGACTCCCCTTATTTCACCAGTACCCTCAGTAGATCAGTGCTATCCTTATCCTCATTCTCAGATGTGAAACTGAGGCTCAGAGAGGTTAGGTGACTTGCTCCAGGTCACACAGCCCAGAGGTAGTGGACTGGAACCCAGGTCTGTCCATCTCCCGGGCCAGATCATCTTCCCATCAGTTGTGATGAGGGTCTTCAGCAGCCCTCATCCTACCCTGGCCCTATCCCCACTCACATGCTTCTCCACGGCTTGCAGGCTCCACTCCTCACTGTCACTCAGATGACCACAGTGCACCTGGAGGGGAGTGACAAGGGGACCAGCTGTGACCTACCTCCCCTAGCCTCTTGTCTCTACCAGAGTGCCCTCCCCATGCCCGGCACACACCTGTCCCCACCAACACATACACACTCCAGTCTGTGGGCCTCAATAAGCCCATCCTCTGACCAAGCAGATGGCTTCAGGAAAATCCCCTCTTCCAGGAAGCCTTCGAGGGCTAATCCAAAGAAGTGGAACTTTTCTGATCTCTGCCTTTTCAACTACTGTTCCATCTACAGCACAATCCAGGTGTATAGTGAGGGAAACGGGGTGACCCTGGACTCCTCTCCATCTCTCAGTCTATGGAGCCCTTCAGGCCGTGATTATGGAATCAGTGGTATTAGCCTCAGCCTCCCAGCTCCATCCTTTCTGAGTTGGGATTTGAGCTGCCCCTAAGTCTGGGGTAGGGGAAGAGGTCCACCGTTTATGATGCATCTGCTGTGCCTAAAGCACTTGGGAGGATGAATGAGGGAATGAATGAATGCAGTGATAAGGTGCTTTGCCTTGCATGTGATTCTCACCAACAAGTAACGCAAGCTTCCACCTTGCAGATGAACCAAGGCCCAGAAAGTTTGAGTGACTTGCCCAAGGTCACAGAGCAGAAAGTGGCAGAGTTGGGACAGCACCACCCACTCCCTCCCCTTCTCTGCCCACACCTTCCCTTCTCCAGATCCCTTCTCATCATCACACCCATCATCCTGTCCCTCTCCAACTTCCCCGTGTCAGTCACCTGGAATCCCCTCAGCCCATCTTTCATGCTCTGTGAAGTCCCTTCTCCCAGCCCTGCTTGGGTGCTTGGTGAGGGAAATGAAGGGGGGAGCACTGCAGGCCCTGCCAGCAAGCCTCCCCACCCGCGTCACCAGCTTCCTGGGCACCTACTCAGAGCTGCTCACCACCTGCAGGGCTCACCACAGTGCTTGCACTGGGGTCCCCTCCTTCATCCTCCCTCCCCACTCAGCAGCCCCTGCCCGCCTCTGCTCTAAGTCCCCTGCCAGGAGCAGATGGAGAGGAGGAGACCAGCAGGTGCTCAGGAAGCTCACAGTCTGGCTGGGGTGGGATGGAGTGGTGGATGTGATGAAGGGGGTGCAGAACTTCATACCTGAGGAAGAAGGAGAGGGCAGATTGAGTGGGTGGGAACTTATAGGCTGTGCGAGCTCAGAGGGGGAGGGCACCTGGGGGCCTTCCAGAACTGGGAAGACAAGCAGAGCCCGGAGGCGACATTGCAGGCGGGAGGCTGTCCTGGCAGTGCTGGGTAGTAGGTGGTATGGGGAGCTGAGGACCCGGGCAGTGGTGCGGTCCATGGTACCACAGGGCGGGTGCAAGTCTAAGGAATTGGACTTCAGCTTGATCATACTGGGGATCCACAGCAGGCTTTAGCGTCTGCGGACCATGGTCTACAAGGTAGGGGGAGTTGCGGGGAGCAAGACTGGAGGCAGGAAGACCTGGAAGAGGGCTGGGCCGCCAAGGGTGGTTTGAAGGTTAAGCTCTGGATGAAGCTCCATCTATGACTCCTATAAGACAGGTTGTTGAAAGGCGCTGGGAGCATGGTTCATTTGCATATGGTTTACAGAAACATGTGGGCATTTTACTGTTAGTAGACGGGGGAGGACATCCTTCTTGTTCTTTCCACCTGGACTCATCTCTCAGGAAAAGGGAAAGTTGGGACCTCTCTAGGGCTGTGGACTTCCTGGGCTGGCAAAATAGCCTGGTCCCAGTACAGAGCTGGGAGACTGAATGAGAGCCTCAGAGGGTTGGAGGGAAGGAAGGAATCATGGAGTCCTCCTCCACCCACTGGACGTACCCCTCTGTGCACACACTCCTGGGCTGCCTCAGCCCATCCCTACCCAGCATGTGCACAAACACACTACACACTTCATGGAGACCTTTAGCGCCCCCCAACACACACACACACACACACACACACACACACACACACTCACACACACACACACACACTCATACATTCACTGTCCCATACAGATACTCAGGCATGTGCGCACCTGCACACACATAGACACACACACAGTGCAGTCACAGACTCGAAGACATCCACGCACCCACACCCACAGTGACTGCCATCCACACGTGCACATTCATACCTGTAAACAGGATACTTGAGTTCACATACCCGAGAGCCATGCACATGCTTCTGCCCGCACCCCCAACCGACATGCAAACACAATCACCAGCACACACACGGCTCCCTTCTCACCAACAGAATATACTCTTGCACCTACTCTTGCTAACCAGGGGGCGGGTCTGGGGTCCAGTGGGAGCACTCAAGAGTGGGCACTGGAGCTGCAGAGAAGGTTGAAAGCCCAGCACAGCTCCCACCCCCCACCCTCACCAAGTTCACCGTGGCTAATGGACACCACACCCCCATGTAAGGATCTGGTGTGCAGGCACAGCTCGGGGGAAGAGTGGGCGCAAATCACACATCAAATGCCTGAGACCAAGGGCTGCCTGCTCCTCAGAGGGACTTATTATCCCATAATTGAAGAACAGAGCCAAAGACTCTTTCCACACGAAGAATCTGCAATTAAGGCACCTTGATCTGCGAGCTGCAGAGTCCCAGAGCTCAGCCAGGCAGCCCTGCACAGGACAGCATATTCCTCAGAGAGCCCTCCGCTGACCCCATCTCTATCAGGCCCCAACAGTCCTTGCAGGGCCTGCTGGTTTCCTTGCTAGCACTTGCCATCATTTGCAATTCTCTCTTTATTTTGTTCACTTGTTTAATGTCCAGCATGCCCACCCCTCCAGACTGTACGGTCTGTGAAAGCAGGGCCCGTCTGGTCTGTCTCGGTCATTGCTGCTGTGTTTGAAGCACCAGTGCACAGTGCCTGGTGGTGCTCAAGAAATATGCTTTCAGTTGATGGCTGGGTGAGTGGATGGATGGAGGGATGATGAATACAAGAGCAGAGAGGGGAATGGGACTTGTTGAGGAAGGAGCTGGTGAGTCAGCCCTCCCAAGAGATCTGTCCTGTGGCACCCCCTTTCCCCCTCTAGACCCTCAGTCCTCAGGATCTGGCAACAGCTGGGAGGTCTGGGGCTGCCTATGCTGCCTCTCAGAGGATGTGAGATCCTGTGGCCCCAGGAGCATGGGGGTGGAGCAGCAGGACGGGATCCATCAGATGTGTGTGCACCGGGGAGGGGGTGTCCCTCAGAAGAACATTTCTACTTGAGTAGGAAGGCTCAGGCTTGGAGGAGAGGCAGATGGCAAACAATCCAAATACATTTCAAGAGCTCTTCACTGCCCAGGGTATTTGAGAAGGTGAGGGGACAGTAATCGGGAGCTTCTCTTGGCAGCCAAAGCCACAGGTAGCATCTTGCTCACCAGCATGCACCCCCCTTCTCAGCCTTGCCGGGATCACACTCTTCCCCCAGCACTCCACCACCCTGCCTCTGCTCATGCTGGGCCCTCTGCTGAGAATATCCGTCTCCTTCTCTGCCTGTTCACCCCCTACCTGTGTCCCAGAGTCCCACTCAAATGCTGTCTGCGCTGTGAGGCACCTCCTGCTGCTCCAGCCTCTGCCACTAGAGCTCCTGCTGGCAGCATTCTTTCATTTGGCCAGTGGTGGTCTGAAGGTGACCCTGCCTTCCCCCATACTGAGCTTCTAGAAGGCAGAAATGGGTCCGACTCCTCTCTCTGCCCCAGCACCTGTCCTGGGACAGGGCCCAGAGCAGAGTTTTGCTAGGGTGGGGTAAGTTCAACTGATCTGACCCTTCTTCTTCCCAACACACACACGCCTTTCCTACCCCCAGGAGAAGGCTGAAGCCTGGACTCCCGGCCAGACCTCAGCCACGGTGAACAATGGTCACAACGACCATCCTCCTGCCCACAAGACAACCTTCCAAGCATCTTCCCATTGCAGGGGCTGCTTCCTTACTGACCCAGCCCTCGCAGCCCCGGCACAGGAAGTCCTTCTAGGAACCTGGCACCCCCAGACCCCTTTCCGTCAACAGAGGTGGGCGACCAAGTCACTGCCTACCACGGCGCACCTCTGCACAGTGAGGGCACGAATGCAGTCCTCCTCCAAGCCACCAGCTCTGGTACAGACTGGGACCAAAGGAGGGAGCGAAGCTGCGCTGAGAACGCGGTGCCAAGAGCAGATCCGTTCCCTTCAGGGAACAGAAGCTGGGGGTGGGGTAGGAGCTTTCGGGAGAAACCAAGGGGGCCGCATCCCCCTCAATCAGGCAGATGGGCGCCGAGGAGACCAAGCCAAGTAAGTATCCCTTCCTTCCTCTCCTCTCCCCGCGGCCGCCCCCCACGCCCACCGCCCTCCCCCGCCAGCAGTTGGGGAAAGGTCAGGCGCCTCGGAAACCTTTAATTCCGTTTTAATGAGGTTGGGAGGAGTTCCCCCCCCCCCCCCCCGCCCCCGCCGCGGGAGCACCGAGACCGGCTCATTTATCTGTCCGCGCCCCTGCTTGGGGTGGCGGCCGCCTCCGCGGAAGTCGATCCCCAGTGAGGGCGATTTGGGGGCGCTAACCCTTCGGTTCTTAGGACTGGACAAAGATTTTGAGCGCCCACTTCCACACGGGAGGAGAGACTGGAAGAACCTCAGAACCCGGACTCCGCAAAGCTCGGCCAACCCCATGGGGGAGCCCAAAGCGGGGAACTCCGCGAGGGAGCAGCAGGGGGGCGCCCTGGCCGGATTGCCCGCCCAACTCCCCCCACTTAGGGTTCCCCCCTTCCAGCTGAGGCCCCTGCCCCTCTGTCACCCACCCCAGGAAGCCCGCCCCGTTGCCTGGCGTCTGTCCCAGCCTCGGACATAGGTCTGGCTGGGGCTGGGTGCCTTCCCAGGAGCCCTGCCCCGTGGGCCTTCTCTCCTCAAGCTGCCTAGCTCCAGCGACCCCACTCTCTGACTGACTTTCCCACACTGGCTCTGTCGGTGTCATACCTGCCCATCCCTCCTCAGGCCTTTCCCACCTCGTTGCATTCGTGCCCTCTTGGGACACTGCCCCCAACCCATCCTGGAGGATACCAAAGAGGAAGTAGGGTCAGGGCTGTTTCAAGGGCTCCGTAGTGGTAAGAGTCCAGATGGGGCTTGTACATCCTTCCGCAAGTTGCTGACTGGGCCCGCGGCTTCATTCTGCCCATTCAAGGTGGGGCAGAGGGCTCCTCCCAGGCTCCTCCCAGACCCCCATTTTCCCCAGCTCCAGCCCAGCATGCTACTCTCAACACACACACACACACACACACACACACACACACACACACACACACA